>NC_058403.1:177098208-177190146 GCF_002201575.2 Neomonachus schauinslandi | reverse complement strand
AAAGAAAGAAAGAAAGAAAGAAAGAAAGAAAGAAAGAAAGAAAGAAAAAGAGGAAGAAAAAGAGAAAGGAAGAAAAAGAAGCCTTCTCGGAACATAAGGCTCTTAAAAGACATTTTGAGAGGAATTAAATCTCTCTTGCACCTTTAAAGTCTCTTTCTCAGCTAGTGATAGAGTTGGCTAGAGATGGAGGCGGTTCAGGGTGACACACCCTTCACTTATTTGGGGAATGTGATTTTCCACCCTGCCATTACCTGGCACCCGGACAAGTGTTAGAAAAATATGTCATCATAAGCAGCCTAGAATAAATACTCAAATCCTCAGGGTTGTTTATCATTTCTAAAATGTCTTTCCCGGATTTTACAATCCCAGCTCTTTGATACATTTGGAGAGGAGAGGTTGTTTGGAACCCGCGTGGATGGCCAACCCAAAGGTCACTGCGTAGAAGCCAGGAAGCATTAGGACATGTGGCTTACATTGGACCCCTTTCAGGTGGATTTCTGGGCTGAGGGTCTCACTGTCCATTGATTAAAACCAGCTCAAATGTTTCATTTTGTTTGATAGAATTATTTTTTTTTCAGTTATGATCTTCATTTTTTGGCCAGTGAATAAAATGTAATAGTATCCTTCCCCTGAAGTTGACAGTACACAACAGCATCAATTTCCTGAAATTTTCTGCTTATTGAACACGTTTAGGTGTAGAATGCCACCATAGAAGCCAGGGAACAAGGAGTAGGAAGGTGACTTCACAGGTGTCTGTCCTAAAGGGGCTCGCCATGCAGTGAGAAGAGTAGATAACACTGACCAATTCAAACATGTCAAATAATCCCACCTCTAGAATGCTGTTGACCTTTCATGGTGACTCTTTTGATCTGGCTTCACTCCATTTTGTAAAAACCCTGTGTACACAGGATATATGCAACATACAACTAACTCTGGTTAGTTTAACTTTCAATGTATTAGACTTGAATTTGAACTAAACCTAGATTATTCAATATTTTTCATTGGAAGGTGCAGTGATTCTGGCCATCTGGAGAATGGCTTCACGTAGGTACTATTTTGAATCAACTTGCAATGGATTAATAAACCTTTATTGAATAGAGAATGTGTGCTTGTATGGCTGCTTATAAACAAGTCCACCAGCCAAGACATACGTGTGTAAACATCATCACGCATTATAGCAGGACGTCTGTTACAACAAGGATCTGGCATTTCGAATGACCTTAAAGAGTTCCTGGAGGCTCCTAGTTTTCAATGACAGCCTGCCTCGTTTGTTAAATAAATAACAATACTTAGCTTTCATATTGTTATAGTCTGCCTTTTGAAACACTTCCTATAGCATGACTTTGCCAGTACAGAGCTGGCTTTTTAAGTGATTTGTCTGTAACCAGGCAGTTTTAGAACTTTCACTTCTTTAGTCGGTGCTAAAAAGCAACTCAAGAAGACTTAAAATTCTCCTGGGGGCTGATTTTATAGCAACAGTGAAAACGCACAAACGTTGCACGAGCAGCCAATTTCATTCCTTAGTGAGGAAAACGGCATGGAGAGTAGAGCCTCGGCACAAATGGTTTAACGCCATCATAAAAACCACTAACCATCGGGTATTAACATGCTTTTTATCATGAAGTTTTTATGGAAAATGATATGTGGAAGCTACTAATTTGGCGGTGACTTTTACCCTCCAGCACTTACAGTGGATGCAACTTCCCCTTCTGCTTGAAGGGTCACGGAATGCCTTGGCCCAGCCACACTGCGGAAGGGAGTTCTTGCCCACTGCTTTCGTGGTCATGAGCTCACTCACCTGCAAGGGTGGCCACTGGCTTTCAGTTCCACTCCCTAGGTACGCTCAACCAAAAAAGAAATGACACCCATGGTGAAACCCACCTTCACCCCTGGCACTGTCCCATGGGCCACTTGGGGGGGGTGATTGGTACTAGCACAAGACCAGTCTGTACCATTGGGAGGACACCACTATTGGTCTTAATATTGGCCATACATAAAACACATGGGAAAACCTGTTCCCTTCTCAAAAAGAAGTCAAAACAGACTGCACATGCACATAGATGGGAGAGACGCATCCAAAAAAAAAAAGAGAGAGAGAGAGAGAGAATGTTTGTGCCTGCAGTCTTCATTCCATCTGGCACATGATTGGAGTAAACTTATTTGGGCAAATGTTGGGCTCTGATCATCACACTGCAAACCCCAGAAACTTCCATACAGAGTCACCGGGGCCGTCAGTGTATGGGTGGACAACACACAGGGGACACGCAGCCACACACTCTGCACACACCATCCAGAAAAACCTGGGCCTCTCCCAAAAGGAAGTGAAGACAGACCGCACACGCACGGAAATAGCGTTTGTGCCTTCCTGCCGTCTGGAAGAGGAGCCCAGCAGGAGTAAACTGAGGGGCGGGGGGGGAAATGCTGCTTTTCCTATTGGTTACGTTAGATCTGGATGTACCCAAACTCTAGAGGGTCAAACCACAGCCAGATTTTCCCTCAAATGTCACTGTCAACATCAAGCTCCTGATGAAACTCATGTTAATACTCACTGATGGCTGGTTTTTTCAAAAGCTTTAAAATGTGTGTGTGTGTGTGTGTGTGTAGAAAACCTTTGTGTGTGACTGGGTAGGAACTCTATTATTAGGATTGTTTCTTTTACAGGAAAGGGAAATTGCCTGCTCAAGAAGAGTTACAAGCATTTAGCGGGGATTTTTTTTTTATTGTTGTTAATTGGATTTTGTTTAGATTTGTTTTGCTTTGGCTTTTTGTCCTACCAAAAGAACCAGGTTGCCAGTCTCCAAGTCACTCTTCACCAATCTTACTGGAGAATCATATGAGGTTCTTAATAGAAATAACCTTCCCAAGAACAGCTGAATCTGGGTCTTTGGAAGTGATTCCTCGAAATGTGCCCTCTTCGTTTTACCCCCAGCTGCAGCATACCCAGGTGATTTCAGCATATACTAGAGGTCATGAGCTCCCAGAGTGTGGCTGGTTCTGCAGCACAGTTTAAATAATGTAAATGTCACAGGTTTCATGTTTCCCTATGTTCTTTTAAATATGTCCCCAGTGTTAATCACAAGTAAAAGTTAGTTTTCCCAGTCTAGTTAGTGTTCATCTGCAGAGTGACCCAAAGAATCTGAAAGAGAAGAAACTTAAACACAGTCTCCACCAGACAAAGGGAACTGAGTAAAACTTCTGCCACCTCCGTGGGCAGCCACTGGAGACTCCCAGCTTCTCCAAAAATAGTAAGTGGATGAAGTATGACAAAACTCAGGAGTCCCCAGAACATTACAAAAAAGGGAGAAGATGCAAAGCCTCTTCCCAGCTCAACAGTTAATTTAGCGCATCAAAGGGCCATGTGTTCTAATAACAATACAACCATCCCTCAGGTGACTGATCTGCATGGGGTGGGGTGGGGGAGGGGGGGAAACTTCCAATTACCGTCGTTACTCATGGCACACAGGTCCAGAAGGAGTGCAGGGGCTCTGGGAACCTAGTAATGTTCCGTTTCTTGATCTGGGTGCTGACCCTGTAGATGTGTTCGATTTGTGAAAATTCTTCAAGCCCGCACATTGACGATCTGGCCCTTTGCTTTCTATATGTTCTACTTAGCCCTTCAAAAATCACACTGAAAAATGGAAAATTCAATTATGACAATTCTGTAATATCGAACCTAACATAACCTTTCCCAAGCCCTCTCCTCAGCTCTCAGTTGCCTTTATAGTCTAGAAATAACTGGAAGTACTGTTTAATTGCTCTGGTCAGTCAGTGTATCAGCTGAGACCAAAGATAAGGACTATCTGCCATTTATTTAGCAACATAATTCAACAGGGTTGTTGATCATCTGTTATAGGCTAGCGACGGTTCTAAACAGAGCCGGAAGTAGACGGGTGAAACGCCTGATTTCATGCCGCTTATATCTGTGTAAGAAACGCAGTAAATAAGTAACTGGACAACTACTGGCAAATAATACAAAGACCACCAGAGCTGACAAGTAGGATAATATAAAAATTTTCTAAAATTCAATGTACTAATTTGCTAAGCAAGGGCATAGACATCAGTGAAGAAATTCACTGACTAGTTGTGCTAATTAAGGACTGAAAACTAGCCCTCTAATTAGGAGCCCACGAGTGCATAGGTCCGTGGCGAAGTGGTCAGGAAAGAAGAGTCTTGGTGGAGGTCTCACTATGATCTGGCAAAGGGGGGGGCCACTCAAAGTACGCGTCATAGCTCTTTAGTCGTGATGAAGGGCAGCACTCGGTTTTGGGGTCCTCCAATCAATTGCTGTTGAAAGTGGAGCATTTCAGGTGGTGATAAAGGGTTTGTAGAAAAACAAAAAGCAGAGTAGGACCATAAAGAGTGCCTGGGAAAATCAGTACAAAGCAGAGTCAAGGAAAACCTCTTGGAGGGTAGCATTTTGAGCAGAGACCTCAGTTAGTGGGAGAAAAGAGCAACAGGTGAAGGGAACAGCAGAGTCAAAGGTCCTGAGGCAGGAACTGAGGGTAACACAGAAGATCAGACTGCTAAGGGTAGTGGGGGAAAGTAACCCAGGAAATGATGGGTGGAGCCATGTTTCAGGGTGTTAACACCACTGAAAATGGGAAAAAAACTGCAACCTTAAGTGTCTTTTAACTTGCCAGATTTAAAAAAGAAAAAAAAGTGTGTGTGTGTGTTTCTAACCCTCCTACATCCTACATGTGGCTCATGATTAATTACAACCAAGAAGTCTAACAACTCTGTGATCAATTGTGTCTTTCTGGGTGCCAATAAGCCACACACCATACCAGGAAGTCAACCCTCCCCAAGAGTTGCAAGCAGATGTTAGAAAATTCATCATGCCTTGAACAACTTCACAAATAATCTGGTCCGAAGATGGTATGGCCAAGGTAGTCAGCTCATTATTCTCTCTAGCTGGGTAGTTTCCACTTAGGTCTAAGCAAACAGGACTGTCTATTCAACATGTAGAATACAACAATGAATATTCAATCCCGGTTCTGGTTTTTGGGAGAACCCAGCAAAATGAAAAAAAAAAAAAATCCCTTTTTCTTTTTTCCCCTGGGGTTTTGCGAATCTCCCTTGAAAGGGGATGGAGAAGCCTCTGCAGGAAGACCGGTCCCGTGCTTCAAGAAACTCTTTGGTCTCTTCATGTATATTAGAACAATTAACATCTAGTTTCACCATACAAAGGACTTTCTCTCCTTTTATGTTTTAGTTCTTAAAATTCCCAGAATGGTGTACAGTAAAACTGTTCACTTGAGAAATTAAGTACCGTGTGTGATAAGACAGTTGGATGAAATTTTTAAGCTGTCATTAAAAATGATTATAATTAGGACAAACTACAAGAAAATGCTTTAAAATTGAGACCCAAGTGAATTAAAAATTAAGGGGTGTATTATGTATTATCATGTCGAAGGGCTGGGTTTTACACGTCTAGCACCCATTAACACTAATACCGGTTGCCTACATAAATCCCCATGTACTGAGACAAGAAGGCACCCCTTTCGTTTGCTTTTGCTAACAAGATAGCACTTTCTGTGCTCAACGGGAATAGGGCAAGGAGCAAATGTAAACAGTTTACCTTTTCTCTGCTCTGAGAGTTTCTCCCAAGAAGTTTTTTCTATCCTGAGAAGACATTAAAATATTTCGTAACAAGGCTGAGTTTTCTCTTACCCTGAAGAATGTTCCAGAATCATCTGGGGTGAAACTATAACTGTGTCCTGTTCAAATACTCTTTTTTCCTTTAAGGGTGAGAGCATCCTAATCCATGTTGACTTGGGGAAATTAGAATTGTAAACTGTATTCATGCCCATGTGCCTAAGAGATATGTAAGCTACTATTGGCAGGTCATAACGAAGGTACAAGGCAGGTCATTACTTTCCTTATCAAGTCACACATCGGGTCATCCCATTTCCATGTCCCATGGGTACCCATAGTTGTTCTCCTCTCTTTGATGTCCCTCCATCTTTGATAATTCACCATGCCATTAGTGTTCTGCCTCTCTCGGGATTCCCAGGGACTCCTCTGTGAGGAAGCTGAGTATCAAAGCTTATGTTTTCTTACGCTAATGTTGACCTGCTCTCATAGCATTATTTCAATGAGCTATTAAGCAAGCAAAGAAAATCCCAAGCTTTGAACCCTTTCTCCCCTTGGAGCTAGGGAAGGAATGGCAGGGATATGAGAGGCGAGGAAGGAGAGCAGGCAGAAAGTTCACTTTTGCCACAATATCTTGAAGAAAAGAGTGAGCAAGCATAACTGAGTACTTAGGACTTGCCTACAAGTATATCAGTAGTTTATAATTCCATGAGGGCAGGACTGTCATTTAGCAGGTGCTCAAGAAAAAATTGCTGACTGGCTGTGTAAGGCAAGAACTCTTGGGATTAGGCAAATGCAGACCTTAGGTATTTACAAAATTAATATTGGTAATTTTGACTTATGCAAGAGACAGTCAAATACAATAATCCTTAGTACTTACAATCATGCAGACATACTGTCATGGGCAAACTCTGAAGGTTGCCCCCATCATTCCCACACACTGGCAGTTCACACTTGTGTGCAATGTCCTCCCCTTGAGTGTGGGTGAGAATGTCATTTGCTTCTAACCAATGGGATATAGCAAAGGTGACAGGCTGCATTTGATTACACGTATACAATTATAGGAATTCTTAGTACCCATTTTTGCTGGAATCTCTCTCTCTCTCTCTCTCTCTCTCTCTCTCTCTCTCTCTCTCTGTCTGGCTTTGTCTAAGAAGCCCATTGCCATAAAGTAAGTGGGATATTGGTAAGGTCCTGCGACAAGGAACTGCAGGCAATCTCCAAGAGCTGAGGGTGCCCTCCAGCTGACAACTAGCAGAAAAAGAAAGAAAGAGAAAGAGAAAGAGAGAAAGAAAGAAAAGAAAAAAAGAAAGAAAAAGAAAGAGAAAGAGAAAGAAAAGAAAGAAAAGAAAAAGATAAAAGGAAAGGAAAGAAAAGAAAAAAAAGAAAAGAAAAGTTAGTTCTCAGTCCCACAGCCACGGACCCAAATCTGCCCACAATCTCATGAGCAGGAAAGCTGACCAGCCCAGACTCCAGCTGAGAAGTTGAGAACCCAGCCCTGGCTGACACAACTGCAGTCTTCAGCTATGAGGTAATAAAGGTGTGTCGCTTTAAGCTTCTAAGTTTGTGGTGAGTTGTTATGCAAGAATACGTAAAACTAACAGAGTTACTGATTTGAACTGATGTATAAGCAAGCTTAGAGTTCAAGAGCTCATCTCTTCATTCATGAATATCTTAATATCACTTTATGATCTTACATTTTGTTTCACACAAATGACAAAATTCTCCCTAAGAATGCAAGATTTCCTTAAATTTTTTGCAGGGGTCCTCGACTGCAATTTTTAGCCAAAATTATATTTGCAATGGTCTCAGGACATATCGCTCCTAAATGTCAAGTGTCTGCTACATAAGCTCACAGGAGAGGTGAGACCTTTCAACAAACCCTCTCCTCAACCCCAAGTAGACATTTAATCATTTCACCTAGAAGGGACTTGGGTTGGTTTTTTTTTAACTTTCTCATAAAAGATCATCAGTAGGTCTGTTGCTCAAGAAGATGCAGCTAAAAGAGATTGCAAAATAAATGTCAGATTCAGTGATTAGACATTGTAATACACTGTAGGCTGGCACAGCCTCTCAATCCCAAAACCCTGGGATCATGACCTGAGCTGAAGGTAGACGCCTAACCCACTGAGCCACCCAGGCACCCCTCTAAGCCTTTTTCAACATGAGAATTATACTAATGTAATTTGGATTTAAAATAATAAAAACCTTATTTATCCTAATAGCTTTCCCCAGTGGCAAAATAGAGGAATCTAATACTGGCAGACACACTCAGTGCCTAGCGGGTTCACACCCTGGTTCTGATCTCAGTTCCTCTCTGGTTCACTCTCCCACCTTGGACAATTCGCAGTCTTAGCTCTAATTGACTCATCTGTGAGGGGAAGGAAACGAACTCACATTTCCTCTAAGGAGAGTGTCTAGCTCTAACCCAATAATTACTTTATTATATTCTTTTTAGAAGAAAAAACATTTCTTATTCTGATGACAAGAGTAACACCATGTGTATATGTATACACACACATACACACACATAAATATACATTTGCATACACATACACATATACACTTCATTTTTTAAGTACTACAGAGTAAATTGGTTTCTCTCTCCTTGGTCACTATTCCAGAGCAATAAGCTGGCTTTCACTGATCCTGGTGTTTGGATCTCCACTCTCTGAAAGAAAAAAAAAAAAAAAACTGTGAGTTACAAGCATGGGGCCTTTGGGGGTTGTCTCGCCACCTCCTACCCCCCCAATCTGGCTCGACTTCAAGATTAAAGCAGACTGATTAGCAAGGAACCCCTTTTCCAGATCTTAATATGAAATTCCCAGGAGTTGCCAGACATAAAGTGACTTGATGCCAAAACATCCAGGTGGGGAAGAAAAATTAATAAATTATAGGGATATTTTATATATACAATTCCAAATATGGCTACATGGAGTTTGGAAACATCTGGGTGATGAATTGAAATTTTACTTTTGCTTCAGCTCTTTGGCATAACGTAAACACAGCCTGTGAGTCCCTAGAGATAAATGGGAGCGTTGGAAACCACAAAAGGTAGATTGAGAAAGAATCAGATTTTAAAACTGTGGCCCGCGATGCTTGCCAAATGGAAAAAAAAAAATTCTAAAAATTCAAAGCAGTCCAAAGCATTTTCTTTCAGAGTTAAATTAAAGATATAGTGTCCCAGGTAACTAAAATTAGAAACTATTTTGCATTTTCTTTCACCCTTTAGTTGTAAATTTGGGGAAATATATATTTTTTTTCATTTTAGTTTATATTTGTTTTAAAGACCCATTAATGTGCTGTTGGTTACAGTTTTCTCCTACTGATTCTACATGTGAACTAAGATTTTGGGCATTGAAGAACTATTTTCTGAAAATAGTCTTCAAAAGTGCTAGTTCTTTAAAAGTACCAGATGAGGATATATGGTATATAGTACAGGCAGTTACAGTATGAATTTTAAAGGCTTTCACATCCAATTACTTGCAATAACTTAGTTTCTTTCCCAACCTATAATAAATCATGTATATATAAACGTTACAGAATTTAAATATGAGCAGAGTTTTAGTATAATAGTATATCACTAGGAATCAGTATTTTCGTTATATATAGTACTGCTTAACATATGTGAAGTAAAATCTCATTGATTTGGGTTTGCTAATTCAGAGTTTGTGGAGCTGGCTTAAAGTTGACTCTTCATTAGGGAAGTCGTTCTTCATAGAAAGCTCAAATTAAGGGTGTAAATAAGATTGCAAATGGGAATATATAAAGTACTTAAGAGTAAATTTAAAGTACTTTAGAAGTACCATTTGCATATGAAATTGTTATGCTAATTATAAGTAATTCTTATTAAAGTAGGTCTCCTCAGAAGATCTTCTAGGCAAGTTCCTTAGTGAATTTAAGTTACAGAATGTGGCAGAAAGTAATAAACCAGGGTTTCTTTTAAATACTGTATTCTTTAATTCAGAATTTTCATTAATTGTAAATTACTTTTGGCTAATTAATCCAAATTGCTAACATTTTGCTAGCAATTTCAGTTCCGTTCCTAACTCTTTTCTGTAAAGTTCTAATACTGTATTTTTCCCAGTGGTTAGAATTGACATGTAGATAAAAGTTATTTTTTTTTTAATTTAGAGGTTAAGAAAAAAGAAAAACTTCGTCGCAGAAGTGGCTCAAATTAGAATTGGTTGCCTCTTCAGGTACATGACTTTCCTTGTCCATAAAAGAGTCCAAGAGAAAGCTGAATAACAGATAAAGAAGGTCTAGTACTAAACTAGTGGTTAGACCTACCATGTAAGTGACATCCTTAGTCAACCACACACCAGTTGTTGGTTCCCTGGGTGTTCATGTTTATGTCCCTGTTAATGTAGTGTTGAAGCAACTCTATGGAAAGTGGAGACATTGTGGAAGTTGATTTGAGTTTCAGCTCCTTGAAGCAGCAATGATGGTTGAGAACTCTGACCCCCCAGCCACTCTGTCATGTTCTGAGAAACCACAAAGGACTACCTTGCTTTCACCTATTGTGAGACAACACCTACCGTAGACCTCTCCTTTCAGATAAGACCCATCTCCGTCCTTCCTCATGACTCCCAGAAGACTCCTCGATGGTCTTTTAGTTACCTACCTCTACTAAACCCGAAACTCATTTCCTTTTTGTGTGTGTGATTGTCCTCATTAAGATATGTTCTCCCTATTGCAGTAGGCTAAATAGAATCATCTCTTTGTTTGTCCTGTGTATTCTGTCTTTCACAGTTTGGGGCTATGGCTTGGGTAAGATTCAACCTCATCTTCAGATCCCTGCTTACTCCAGCTAGGTAACAAGGATAGTTCCTTCCTGACTGGTGATCCAGGGACTCCATAGTGAGTCCAGTTCCTGATCCTGTGCTCTGGATCCTTGTCCCTTGGCAGCAAGGTAAGGATGTGATTTTTATTCTTTTTGAGTTCTCATTTGACTTCAGGTGTTGACTTCCTGTGGGTTTCAGAGCCTGACCCCTTGGTGATTTCTATAAATAGATTAATGGGTTATAGAAATCTTGTCTCTCTTGGGTCCTGCCTGCAAATTGGACTGGAATCTTTTACCTTGCTCAAATTGTCAATCTTTACTAAATTTTTGATCATTATAGTTTCCTTCAGGAACTGGCTACCATCCTCCAAACTAATATTGCCAATCTTTCCTCTCCCCTGCCTGGCTTAGCATCACCAAGAATTTAAACCTGACTGGCTAGATCCCTCTCAGACTCCAAAATCTCAAGAAGTTCTGCACTCTGAAGCCCAGAGATTTGATATAAACATCAGAGGAACCGTCACAGCCAACCATTCATGGACCAGAATTCTCCCTGGATAAGCCATGACTGGGCCATTAAGGAAGTCTGGTCATGCATGTGGCTGTCCCAGAGGTAACCATTAATGTGGACAGTGTCATGCAGAGCATTAACACCCTACCTAAAGAGCATCAAGAAACTCATAACTGCATAATCAGAAGACTTTCCACCACAGACCTCTTAAAATCCACCAGACAGGTTACCCTCAGTGTTCAGTATCTGACTCTTTACTGGAATATAACCTTTATATTAAAATTTTTCTTTTTTAGACACTCCTCTTTTAGACACTCCTCTTTTAAGATGCCTGATCTCTAGGCCTCCCAAACAACTGATGTTTGCCACCACCTCTCAATAGGTAGTCCAACCGGGTTGGAGAAATGCAAGCAAGAGTCCTCAAGACATGATTTTTTAGCCCTTGCTTTGCCTCCCTCAGGAAGTTTTCGATCACCTCTTAGATGTTCAACAACAAATAATATTCATTCACCTTGAACAAAAGGGAAGGCTGACAGTGTTGAACTTTGCCTGAGCCCTTTGCTCTCAGAAAGCAGCAATGGTTGAAAATTCCTTCCTACCCTTTGCATTTTGAGAAAGAACTACCCATCAAGGACCACTCTGCTCCCACATACTCTGAGCTAAGACTCACCTTCATCCTTCCTCAGTGACTTGGAAAAGACTCATCTCCATTCGTCCTCATGACTCTCATAAGACCCAGGCTGATTCTCTTGTTTACTTTCCTCTGTAAGACCCAAGAGCCCCTTCCTTTTTTTTGAGATATTCCTCGTTAATGACATGTTCTCTGTGGCAACGGGCTGAATAAAATGATCTCCTTTATTGCCCTGTGCATTTTGTTTTTCACAATGGAAATTTTTGTCGAAATACGTATGTGACCATTCACACCCCATAGACTGGAGGATGCAGCCTATACAGGGAGGCATGGAGGAAGAAGTTCAGAGGAAGGTGGAAATTCGCAATTCTGCAGATTTCATCAGTGGTTGTTCAGGGCACAGAGTAGTCTTCCATACAGTTCAGACTAATGGAATAATTGCCAGATATCTCAGCTGGGGCTGTGTAAACACCTCCACAAAAACTCTGATCTTCATTAATTTTATCTCTTCCCACAAAACCCAATTATTCATGCCCAGAGAAACACAGGACATGAAAATTTCCTGACTACATGGCTATTTATTTTCTGTAGATGAAACTGAATCTCTTGTCAAACTTAAAAAAAAAATAGTTGTTCACTTTCTGCGACTTATCGCTAAAAAGATGTCAATCTCAATCTATTATACAGGTCAGTTCCTGTGTTCTCATGTCAAATAGATTTTCTCCCCCTTCTACCTTCTGTATTTTACGAGAACTGGGAGTAAAAGGGGAAAAAAAAGATCAGAAGATAAAAGAATAGTGGAGAAAATGTAAAATTAGGGTAAAATATGTAAATTGGAAAACCAAAGGTTTCCCTCCATAATTGAAGATATCATCATAAAGGAGACCTAATCTTCACAATCTACTTTGTCTTCAAATTTAAAATACAGAGAAAATAGATATACCTTTTGACTAATAATACAAAGTCTAAGCTGCTTACATTGCTTGTGCCGTTCAAGTCCTGTTTTCAAAAATGGCATCCAGAACACTCTGTCTTAAGAGGATGAACTGTTATTTCTGTAGCTTTTAATAACTGACAACTCCACATTTAAATCTCAGGCTGTACATAAACTGTCAGCATCCAAATTTGCCCAGACAAACAGAATTGGAAAAAACAAAAATAACATGAGGAAAAAATGCGTTATTAACAGCTGTGTAAATAACAGCGACAACATTAACTAATAAAAGGAGACCAGCAATCTCAGTAAGAACCAAAGAAGGAATTCAAGTTGCTGTAAATAGATTTAGAAGGGTTGGCTATGCTTCTACTCTTTTCCAAATTCAGTTTTCTTTCAAAGTTACTGCATCAAGGAGCCTAGAGGAAAACCTTTTATGGCAAACTCTTACGGGAGTAAAGAAAAAGTAACAAGAAAGTGAAAAATTTCTTACCTACCACCATTATGGAGAGAGAGAAAGGAAAAGAAGGCCAGTTATTACTCTCATTTCCCTCATCAATTGCCTGATTTATAGATTTATATTTGAAGGGGACAGCAAAATGTCTCCAAGTGCAAAAATGGAGTCCCTAAGCCATTGACTGTGCTTAGTCAAAGGTCTTGTGGTTGCTGGTAATAGAAACCCTTCCAAACTTGCTCAAGAAAAACAAGGGATTTTGTTTAAGAGCTTCCAGGGGAATCTCTGGGAACTCAACAGTGGGAAGTACAATCAGGTCTTGTCAAGAAATAATGATTGTGTACCTGAAATTTGCCAGGCATCATTATACTTGTTGAAGGCCAAGCTGAAATAGACCAGCAGAGGCTCTGCTCCCATGAACTTGCATTCCAGGTGGGGAGACAGACAATGAACATGCAACCACATAAATAAGAATGTCAAATACTAATATGAAGAAGATAAAATAAGTATGTATTATACCAAGTAAGATAAAACAAGGGTCTTGGAATTTGAGAAATGAGGGCTTCTTGCAGTTGGGAGAACTTTCTTGAAGAGGTGAAACTGGTCTTGAAATCTAAATGAACTGGAAGAGGCTGGAGCTGTGTGCCCTGCAAAAGCTAAGGGAATGGCTTTGCTCGCAGAAGGGACAAGTCAAAAGTCAGAAGACTAGAGCCCACTGTCCAATATACACAGGATGTGAACCACATATGTAATTTTTAAATTTTCTACTTGCCACATCCAAAAAAAAGGCAAAAAGGAACAAACAAAATTAATTTTTACATATTTCATTTAATCTAATGTACCCAATATGTTATCATTTCAACATATAATCAATATAAAAATTATTGATATAGTTTACATCTTTTGTATTAAGTCTTTAAAATCCAGAGTGTATTTTATACTTAAAACACATCTCAATTTCGATGCTAAATTTTCAGTAAAGTAAAATGTGATCCTACCAAAATAATAAAGTTGTTTTGAATGGAAAAATATTTTATACTGTTTCATTTTTAAATAAAAATGTAAATTAATTAAAATTTAATTTGACTTAAAATCAGTTCCTCGGTTGTACTAACTATCTTGAAAGGGTTCAACAGCCACAGTTGGCCTATGGCTAACATTTTGACCAGTATAGAACAAGAGGACAAGAAACTCAGGGAAGTAGAGGTGGATGGGATGAGAAGAAGGAGAACTGGCAACATAAGCCTGGTCAACAATGGTAAGCAATTTGGAATTTTGGCTTTTACTCTAAGTATAATAAACAGCTATTAGAAGTATATTAGTTTGCTATTTCTAATGTGACAGATTACCACAAACTCAATGGCTTAAAACAACATAAATGTATTATCTTATAATTTTGATGGTCAAAAATAAAAAATGAGCCTTAGGGCTAAAACCAAGGTGTCAGCAGTGCTGGTTGTTTCTGGAAGGTCCAAGATGGAATCCATTCCTTGCTTCTTTCAGTTTCTAGAGCCTGGTGGCACAGCTTGACTCATGGCCACATCTTTCCAACACTTTTTCTTCTGTGCCTTGCCTTCATCTATCTGACCCTCTGCCTCCCTGTTCTAAGGACCCTTGTGATTGCATTGGGCCCACTCAAATATTCCACAAAAATGCCCCATCTCAGGATCCTTAACTTGAGTACATTTGCAAACTCTCTTTTGCCATGTAAGGTAATGCATTCACAAGTTTGGGGATTAGTATGTGCACATCTTTGAAGAGCCATCATTCAATCTATCACAGACAGTTTAAGAACAAGCGAAGTGACAGGTTCTCATGTAAACTTTTAAAAACATCAGACTGGCTGTTAGGTCAAGAATGATCTACTCATAAAGAAGTAAGAAAATGGGCTAAGAGACTTGTTGACAGAAATCTAGTTGAGAGTGAGCAAACACACTGTGAGAGATATGCTAGTTCTCATCTATCTAGCACCTCCCTTACTCTTCCTTTGAGGAACTGCTCACCGTCGCTACAGTCAGGAGAGCTGGCAGGCTTGCTGCTACCCTAGCAAGAAAAAGAGATACAAGACTCAAGCCTAGCCAGTCATCACTGTCTAGTCACCTGGCCATGGTAGTTAGTCCAGCAATGAGCATGTCACTCAAAATGAACTGTTCAGTACCATACTGTCTTGATGATTACAGCTTTGTAATAGAGCTTGCAGTCCAGACTTGTGATGCCACCAGCTTTGCTTTTCTTTTTCAACATTCCTCTGGCTATTTGGGGTCTTTTCTAGTTCCATACAACTTTCAGGATTATTTGTTCCATTTCTTTGAAAAAAGTGGATGGTATTTTGATAGGGATTGCTTTAAATGTGTAGATTGCTCTAGGTAGCATAGACATTTTCACAATATTTGTTCTTCCAATCCTTGAGCATGGAACATTTTTCCATTTTTTGTGTCTTCCTCAATTTCTTTCATAAATGTTCTATAGTTTCCTGACTACAGATTCTTTGCCTTTTTGGTTAGATTTATTCCTAGGTATCTTATGGTTTGGGGAGCAATTGTAAATGGGATCAACTCCTTAATTTCTCTTTCTTCTCTCTTGTTGTTGGTGTACAGAAATGCAACTGATTTCTGTGCATTGATTTTATATCCTGCTACTTTACTAAATTCCTATATGAGTTCTAGCAGTTTTGGGGTGGGGTCTTTTGGGTTTTCCACATAAAGTATCATATCATCTGCAAAGAGTGAGAGCTTGACTTCTTCTTTGCCAATTTGGATGCCTTTTATTTCTTTTTGTTGTCTGATTGCTGAGACTAGGACTTCTAGTACTATGTTGAATAGCAGTGGTGATAGTGGACATCCCTGCCATTTTCCTGACCTTAGGGGAAAAGCTCTCAGTTTTTCCCCATTGAAAATGATATTTGCTGTGAGTTTTTCATAGATGGCTTTTATGATATTGAGGTATATACCCTCTATCTCTACACTGCGAAGAGTTTTAATCAAGAAAGGATGCTGTACTTTGTCAAATGCTTTATCTGCATCTATTTAGAGTAACATATGGTTCTTGTTCTCTCTTTTATTAATGTACTGTATCATATTGATTGATTTGCAGATCAGAATAGAGAGCCCAGAAATAGACCCTCAACTCTATGGTCAACTAATCTTCAACAAAGCAGGAAAGAATGTCCAATGGAAAAAAGACAGTCTCTTCAACAAATGTTGTTGGGAAAATTGGACAACCACATGCAGAAGACTGAAACTGGACCATTTCCTTACACCACACACAAAAATAGACTCAAAACGGATGAAAGACCTAAATGTAAGACAGGAATCCATCAAAATCCTTGAGGAGAACACAGGCGGTGACCTCTTCGAACTCAGCTGCAGCAGCTTCTTCCTAGAAACATCACCAAAGGCGAGGAAAGCAAGGGCAAAAATGAACTAATGGGACTTCATCAAGATAAAAAGCTTTTGCACAGGAAGGGAAGAATGAAGGGGGGGAAATCAGAGGGGGGAGATGAACCATGAAAGACTATGGACTCTGAGAAACAAACTGGGAGGGTTCTAGAGGGGAGGGGGGTGGGGGGATGGGTTAGCCTGGTGGTGGGTATTAAAGAGGGCACGTACTGCATGGAGCACTGGATGTTATACGCAAACAATGAATCATGAAACACTGCATCAAAAACTAATGATGTAATGTATGGTGATTAACATAACATAATAAAAAAAAAAAAGCTTTTGCACAGCAAAGGAAACAGTCAACAAAACCAAAAGACAACTGACAAAATGGGAGAAGACATTTGAAATGACATATCAGTTAAAGGGCTAGTATCCAAAATCTATAAAGAACTTATCAAACTCAACACCCAAAGAACAAATAATCCAACTGAGAAATGGGCAGAAGACATGAACAGACATTTCTCCAAAGAAGACATCCAAGTGGCCAACAGACACATGAAAAAGTGCTCAACGGCACTTGGCATCAGGGAAATACAAATCAAAACCTCAATGAGATACCACCTCACACCAGTCAGAATGGCTAAAATTAACAAGTCAGGAAATGACAGATGTTGGGGAGGATGCAGAGAAAGGGGAACCCTCCTACACTGTTGGTGGAAATGCAAGCTTGTACAGCCACTCTGGAAAACAGTATGGAGGTTCCTCAAAAAGTTGAAAATAGAGCTACCCTACGACCCAGCAATTGACTACTGGGTATTTACCCCAAAGGTACAAATGTAGTGATCCGAAGGGGCATGTGAACCCCAATGTTTATAGCAGCAATGTCCACAATAGCCAAACTATGGGAAGATCCTAGATGTCCATGGACAGATGAATGGATAAAGAAGATGTGGTGTATATATACAATGGAATATTATGCAGCCATCAAAAGTAATGAGATCTTGCCATTTGCAATGACGTGTATGGAACTAGAGTATTATGTTAAGTGAAATAAGTCAATCAGAGAAAGACAATTATCATATGATCTCACTGATTTGTGGAATTTGAGAAACAAGACAGAGGATCATAGGGGAAGGGAGGGAAAAATGAAACAAGACGAAACCAGAGAGGGAGACAAACCATAAGAGACTCTTAATCTCAGGAAACAAAGTGAGGGTTGCTGGAGTGGAGGGGGGTGGGAGGGATGGGGTGGCTGGGTGATGGACATTGGGGAGGGTATGTACTATGGTGAGTGCTGTGAATTGTATAAGACTGATGAATCACAGACCTGTACCCCTGAAACAAATAATACATTATGTTAATAAATAAATAAATAAAATAAAATAAAACAAAAAAAATAAATAAAAACTCCTTTCTTCAGTGATTCCAACCTGGGTGGAGGCAAAGATTGCTCTTTCCATTGCCCAACTAAGACAAGAAATTTCTGAGCTCTAGTTATAAGCCTCTGCTACCAATTCATCAGCTTGGTTTAGAAATGACACTTAATATGTTGGCTCATAAATGTCCAAGTTTAATTTTAGGACCAAGGATGGGGATATTGAGCAGTTTGCAAAGAGAAGGAAGAAGTAAGCAGATGACCAGACTGATAATGAAGGTCAGGAATCTCGCAGTTCAATAAAGTACTAGTAGGCATAAGATCATTTGCAAGCTATCTCACTGACACTGTGGTTCATTTTTGACTATATTCTATATTAAATAGCAATGTGCCAGAATCTTTTTTTTAATGAAAATTTGCCCAGTTCAGAGAGAGAGTTGATGATGGTTGAATGTTGGTCAAATTGATAGAGATTTTTATGATGTTTGCATCACTACCATCCCTTACTTATTCATTCATCAATTCAACAACTATTTACTGAGTCTCAACTACAATTCACACAGTGTTCTAGGTACTGGAACATAAAGAACAAAAGACAAAATTCTCTACTGTTGGGTAGCTTCCATTCTTGTGGGAAGAGACAGATAATAAACTAAAGAAGTAAAGACTACTAAATGCTGGTAAGTACAATGATGAGCAGTAAACCAGAGGGTTATATTTTCTTCTGTCTGGGAAAAGAGACGACAGAAGATGGAGATTGCTTAGTTTAAAGATGGTAGTTACAAACTAGCTACAACCTTAGAGTATATTTTCAGCTGGGTTCCTATCCGGGAGGCCAGGAATCAGAAATATTATGGTGGAAAAGTTTGATGATAGACATCTGGCTATTTGGGGGGCCAAGAGAGAATGGTGCTGACTGCTGACCACACAGATAAGGAAGTGTATGTATCCTGTAACTCAAGTAAGTAAAACCATTGGTTCACCACCCAAATTTTGCATACTAAGTAGGTTTCCCATTCTGACCATAAGAAGCAGTGTCAAGGAGAGTTGAAATCTTGAGCAGTTAACTGGGAGGAGAAATGTCACTGCCATTCGCTTGGTTCTTTGACAATTGCTTGGATAAAAAGTACCCTCTATCATTCATGCTGCCATCCATTTCTGACCCATTAATATTGAATCTTATAAATAACAAAATATAGATCTCACACTTAAAATTTGAGAAAACTTTAAAATATGAATTTTTTGCTATTTGGCTATGAAGTTTAGACAATGACCAGGAATCAAAGTAAGTTGAATCAAAATGTTAATGTTTTTCTGTATTCCAAATTGATTTTTATAAACATACACACTCATATTTTCAAGCAGTGTTTTTGGCATTGTCTTTTCCATTAACGTGAGTGAAGATAAGGGTTTAAAAACAGAGCTTAAATGAAATGTTTTTGTCATGGAATTTAGTCCAACATATAATAAATATGCTTTTGAGCACCAGGATATGAGGCAACATAGTGGGGTCTGTACTTCCTCAAAGCTCCAGACCCACATATCTACTTGCCCCTTGTCCCTTAGATGTCTCAAGGTAGCTCAAACCTGACCTAAATAACAAATAACTGATGGTATTCCCTCAACACCACCATCCCTCTCCACTCTCCAAACCAGGGCCTCATCAACCCTGCAGAAAATTTCCTCTCTTTCACCTGCCAGACCCAACCTGTATATCAGTGCTATCAGTTTAACCTCCAATATCAGAAGTTGGCAAACTATTTTCGTAAATGGCCAGATAGTAAATACCCTAGGCTTTGCAGGCTTCACAGTCTCTAACAAAAATACTCAATTCTGCCTTTGTAGGTGAAAGTAGTAATCAGCATACAAGTGGGTATGGCTATGTTCCAATAAAACCTCATTTACAAAAACAGGTGGGCCAGATTTGGCCTTTGGGCTGTGTTTGCCGATCTCTGTTCTAGATCGTTCATCACCCCTCTCCACCTTTGTTTTACACCCTGATTCATGCTACCACTGCCATTGCAGAATCCTGGGGGTGCACCTCCCACTGCTTCCTACAGAATGTGTCCCACCCCACTCTCTGCAGACCTGCTCTCAGTCCCCCAGGTTTGCTGTGTTCCCTTCTGGGTCTCTCCTGAGCCTTTGTTCATGACATTTCCTCTGTCAGGTAGTATCCCCATAGGCCACAACGTCATGAGGACGGGACCTGTATGTGTTTTTGCTCCTCAGAGTATTAGTGTCAGGCCCGGCATACACTAGGTTATACTAAGAGGAAGAATTGTCTCCTATCCCCACCTCACAAAGATGGCCACATCCTAACCCTCGAAACCTGTGAATACATTACCTTGCCCGGCAAAGAGACCTTGCAGGTGTGGTTAAGGCTCTTGAAGATTATCCAGGTGGGCACAGGCGTCCTTATAAAGACAGAGGCTGGAGCGTCAGAGGCCAAGATATGCCAGGCAAGGCCAAGGCTGCAGCTTTGTGGGTTCAAGAGCCAAGCGATACAGGCAGCCTCTGGAAATTGGGGGAAGGCAGAGAAACGGATTCCTTGGTGGGGCGTCCAGAAGGAATGCAGCCCTGCCATCACCTTGGTTTAAGCCACGTGAGACTGATTTTGGAATTCTGATCTCCAAAACTGTAAGCTTATGAATTTGTGTTTTTTTATGCCCCTAAGTTTCTGGGAGCTTCTTATAGCAGCAAAAGGAAACTAATAAGGTATGCTCATGAAATATTTAGGGGACAAGTAAAGCAATGAGTGAGTGAGTGATAGTAAGGAATCATTAGTAAACAAGAGAGACCCAGAAATCCTCATTTCATAGTCTGATTGATGTAGACATAAACAAGTAATTACCAATATGCTGAGATAACAAAAAAAAATTTGGACTGTAGATATAGGCAGAGAAATTTCCATCTCTTGCCTTCTTGATTCTTTTGCAGCTGATAGTGTGTTCAGATGGCCTCTGACATTGTGTGCATGCTTAGTGGGAATGACCAGTATGGCCTTGTTGGTGGAGAAGAGCAGCCTCTAGGCCTTGGGTTTACTATCCATGAAAAACAGAGAGCTAAGTCGTCTTTGATTTATGCTTTAATAGCTAAAACAACTTGAATTATTTAATCAAAAACACTTGGGCGAGACTTTTCCCCCTAGGGGACTGCTTCAGGCTGACTTGCCTTCTGCAGGCCTGGGTTTGGGCATCTCAGAGAGCTTGCGTCTCAAACAGACCTTCCTCGTGAGCAGATGGGAGGGGCAACCAACCAGGTTTCTTCAGACTTGCTAGAACTAACCTGTGTGCCAACACGGCGGCCTGGCCCGCTTTCTACACGTGCGCGATTGCTCTGAGCCTTTGTCATTCTCCTGAGTGGAGCTGACACGGTTTTGGCATCAGCTTCACAACTTCACTTTGTGCCATTAGGCAGCACCAAATCATTGTCTCAGAATCACTGTGACAATCGGGAGTCACATTCAAGTGACAAGGAAATTATTGCTGGAATAAAAAAAAAAGTTGAGGGACATGATTATTGTGTGTTCTCATTATCTGGCTTTCAAACTTAAATATTTTGGCCATTAGGAATCATTTATTTTTCAAAACAAAATGAGGAACATAGACTACATTCAAAGGGGGTTTCTTAGAAACCAGATTTTTTTTTTTTTTTTTTTTTTTAACCTTTTAATGAGACACTTAGCAAAGATGGGTAGACACTGTCAGCCTTTCGAGACTGCTCTGTCAGAGGTTGAGGAAAAGTTAGTACTGAGGAGAAGGGGGCATTTCAGAGTCAAGAAAGGGTTACTTTTCCAGAACCACCTGGCCATACTGTATTCTGATATCTGTTGATCTCCAAACACTCATAACACCCTAAACTCCTTAAAGGTCAACCTGATTTACCTCTTACTGATTTACTCTTAGAGCCCCAGTGCCTATATTTCTGTGTTTGTGTGTCTGGACCATCTGAATATTGCTTCAGACCCTCTTGGCCTTCAGGTCTGGCTATTCCTTTGCTCGGAAGGGATGGCTTGACCTTCGTTTCTCAAACATGTGCAGACTGACCCTGGCAGTACTTGCAGCTATGGTAGAAAGGGCTTCTTGTATTCTCAATTCGAACCTGGTTTTTCATATTAAAACAAACACAGCTACAGGGCGCCTGGGTGGCTCAGTTGGTTAAGCGACTGCCTTCGGCTCAGGTCATGATCCTGGAGTCCCTGGATCGAGTCCCGCATCATGCTCCCTGCTCCTCCCTCTGACCCTCCCCCCTCTCATGTGCTCTCTCTCTCTCATTCTCTCTGTCTCAAATAAATAAATAAAATCTTTAAAAAAATAAATAAAAAAACAAACACAGCTACAATACTAAGTAGAATCGGAAATACAAAAAATAAGAAAAGTAAATATATATTTAGACTGTCAATACATCGCTTTGAGTTTTTTATGTCTGGCTTTTACCTAGAAACCTCCAATCTCTCCTGTGCATTTATGGATACCACAGTGGAAATAGGTTGAGAAACACTGGTAACTCTTTTGACTCAGTGTAATGTAATTATCTATGGGCTTCCTATCTGTGAAACCCTGAAAAATGTAAACTCTCTACTCTCCATTCTTTATTCTACAAAATGGATGTAACGATAGTACCTACCATAGTTTTAAGAGTGATACTTCATACGCAGGAAACGTTTCATAAAGGTTGGCTGTTGCAGTTGTTAATGTTGTTTTGTTGTTGCTGTTTTGTTAGAGCCTTTGTGACCATTTCAGGAATGTAGGGCAGTAACCACGCTATAAAATAAATTGTTCTTAAATACAGTCCCTGTTCTTTCCGTCTCCCAGTTAGCAACATCTTGATTTGAGCCATTACACCTGCTATTCCGATGGTTCCAAGGCTCTCCCGTCTACCATTGGTCTTCCCTCAAGGAGAGTCAAGGATGACTCCAGTGTGTCCATGCCAGGGTCCAAGCAACTTGGCCTTTCTATTCTCTATTGCTTCGCCCTCTGCCTTGGCCACCTTGTGCTAACACAGGAAGCCAGCGTATGAACAAGAAGCTGCAAATCAAATCTTTCATCCATCACGATGGTATCTGTAATTGAACTTTAAGACTGGTTTCTCCAGACAAACAAGGAATGGAGCTTGTGAAGCATGAACAGGGAAATACTTAAAACCAATGAGAGTGTGATTTGGAAACATTAGCATCAATCTTTGTTGTTAGCTACTCAGTGTCTTGTATCACCATTGCATGAATGGTATTTACTATAAACAAACCATTGTTTCCCCAGACCTAACATGCTATAGGAATATTTAAAAAGGACGTTGCTTTCCCAGAGCACCAAGGCATGCCAGGAAGTTGGGGAAATCCTGATGTCCCTAACCCTTTATTTTAGTTGCTTGTTCTATTTCAGGTAAAACCCACATCTCCAGAAAATAAAGAATAGGGAGGCCCTGGAAGGCTTGCATAATTTGAAACACATAATTTAGACAAAATATCCCATAACAAGTGCGATGCACATTACTTTCCAAGTATGACTTTATTGGTATTTTACTATGACACATTTTTTTTTAACTGTAAGAATGGAGATTTGCATTAAAAGACTATCATGCTATAGAAGTTCAAGTTGTGATCATTTTGTTCTCTAAGATGAGCACACCCTGAGGCGTGGAGCTTGAAGTAGGGCACAGAGAGTGGGATGACAAAAAAAGGCCTACAGGATAAAACCATGGCCATTTTCAGCACTATCTACACCTGCTTTCCCACTACGATGGCAGAACAGGGTACTTGCAACAGAGACCGTATGACCTGCAAAGCCTAAAATACTTCCTATCTAATGGGGAAAAGTTTGCCCACCTTTTATGTAGAGGTTACATGCCAGTGATCAGGTTTGACTTCTAAAGCTAGCATAGACTGTATAATTTTGCTCAGCTAACTTTGGAGCTGTAGGCTTCCGTTTGCTCACCCGTAAAATGGGGCTGATGATTGTAGTTGGTACCTGCGACAAAATGTGGTAATAAGATAAAAACAAGTCAATGTATGTCAGGTCATAGCCAGAGGACTTAACGCAAAGAATGAATAAAACGTTAGGTCTAGGGTCCGGTATAGTGCCTAATAGAAAACTAGAGTGAGGGAACTCCTTGGAGGATTTGGAAATAAGACCTCACTCTGTGAGGTTAAAAGGCAAGATAAACACAGAGTAGATCTGGGCAAAAGTATGGCAGATCTCCTGAAGACTCAACTGGCACTCAGGCAGTGAGGCTTACACAAATCAACATATTTGAAGGAGGAATGTGTCAGTTAGGAAATAGAGGGTTTGGATTGGTGTTGATCTGAAATCAAAGCCAAGAAAAAAATGAGCATCTGGACATTAAGCACGGACATCGCCCATCCCAGCTTTGCCTATGGAGGAGAGGGAGCCTCCCTATAACGGAGATTCTTCTTGAGCCAAAGTAAAGCTATTCCCAGCATGGAGTGAGATGCACTGTGTTTTCTTAGTCTGATACCATTAAATATGTGAATATTTGCTCACCAAGCAAGCTTCTTATTCTGATGTGGCTTCTCAGGTTCTACCAGAAACTGATAGTCTTACTCCTAAGTACTGGAGTCCATGGATAGTATTTGGGGACCCGTGAACCCCTTTAAATTGTATAAACTCTCAATAGTTAGCATACATTTTTCTGGAGAGTGTATCCAAAGCTGTTCTCTGGGTCTCAAAAATTGTGCTAATAAAAAATTAAGAACCTGCTGAGCCTGTAAAATTTGGGCCCCATGTGAATTATGTCTCCTGTAAACTAAAATTTTTTAGCTTTATTAATGAGCTTTGTTGACATAGATTGTGCAGTGTACAGCCTGCACAACCACACATGGTTGCCCTACTTGATAAATATGGCTCCTGCCTGGCAAGAGAGAGGGGCAGGGGAAAGAAAGATCTGTGGGTTAGCCCTTAGACCTTGATAAATTTCCTTAAGATTATCTAAGACTCCACTGCCTTGTCTAAGGACCAGCAGGCCTCTCCTAGAAATTCTTATACTATCACTGGCTGGAAGTGCAGCATTATGTTTGTTTGAATATCCTTTAATAAGTAAGTTCTTCATTTAAAGAAAAAGTTGACTTGATTAACAATCTAAGGCACATTTAGTAAATTGGACTTGATTTTAAGTTTTTAAGTAGTTCCCAACCAATTTTATACTTGAACCTGACAAAGGACCAAAAAGAGATGGGAGGGGGCAGGTTTCTCTGTAAGAGCCCTGGCGAGAAACAGAAATGTTTCATTTATCTCAAGGAATAATAAACAATGGCTAGAAAGGTATGGCTAATGAAGTGAGAGGTTTACAGGTTCAGCTGAGTACATCCACACCGGTGAGGTTGGCCGGAACCTGACTGACAGGTTGTTTATGAATGCACGTAGATTCTGCAAAGCACACACAAAAGCCAAACAGCTGTAACCTGTTCTTTATGAGACCATTGGTTTTTCTGAGTGGAGGTAAATACCAGCGCATTGCATGAGGTCATTGGGATACACTTTATACTGAGTATCTCATGGGAAGATCTTTGGACATCTCCAGGATAGGGAGGACCCTGGAGGCTTTGTGTACGGTTTATCAGAGAAAGTGGCAGGAAAATGGGCTGAATTTTCTCAAGCTGGTTTTCTAATATCAAATGAGAATTTTATTTTAATCCCCTGGACATGTGAGGTGAATGTTCCTTTATTCTGTCTTAAAGAGTCTTTGGCTAGGCCTTCTCAGAGCTCAGCTCCTGACCAGCTGGGCTCCTCATTATGCTTCAAACAGCACGAACATTCTAGAAAGCTACAAAGCCTCATTGGTTCATTTTGGACCCGTGGGGTAATTTCTCTTCTGCATGGTGGGGTCACACAGAGTAGCTGCAGGATGCCCTGTCCTCTTTGTGTCAGGTGGTTCTGGGAAGTGGAATCAGAAATGACTTAAGTTCACACCTAGCTTTGCTGATTCCTACCTGGGTCCCCAGGTATGTCACTGATGCTTACTGAGTAGAGTTGGGGAATGTCATTCTCTCAGGGACATGTGTCCTGCTGAGATGGAAGGAGTGGTTCTCAGTACTCGGTCACAACACAGTCAGTACTTGTATCTTCTGTTGTCAGTGATCATCACTATCACTTAGTCCTCTTATTCCAGCTCAACAGCCCCCTTTCCCTTTAAACAGCTTCTAAATTACTAAGTGTAAGCTTGCTTTAGCAAGCAAAGGAAGAAATTACAGGATCATGAGCCTTCAAACACTCAGATCAGTCCTATACATTGAAGCTATCCTGCCTCAAAGATGAATTTTACAGGTTTCCAGGGGCAAGAAAGAAGCCGGAAGCCACCTCGGGGCCCTAGTATTCCAGTCTTGGTTTTGTATCCCTTCTACACCAGCTGATGGTTAGTGTGCAGAAGAGATGTTCCAGAGTTCAGCTTAGGATGATGATCTCTTCTTGAAAAGTCAAAATACGCCAAACTGAATGGTTTGCTTGAGGATGTATCCTGCTAATAAGAATTTCAGGTAGGTTTCAGCTGGTCAGGACCCGTGGCCTTGAATGTTAATGCTAAAAGACTACTACCTAGATATCTGGCCCTCTGTTGTAACAGTCTAAATTGGGTCCCTTACCCTCCTTTGGTAACCTGAAACTCAAAGGTGTTGAGCAAGGGGATGAAAGTCCTATAGCTACAAAGCGTGGCAGTATTTGTTAAAGCACTGTTGCATATGGTCAGTCCCTATTGATATTCCCTGCTTCTGCTGCTGTTACCATTATTATGGAGGGGTAAAGCTCCATTTGCACTCAGGTACCTTCCAGAACCTGTGGTCCTAACCTCTATCCACAGAGTGCTTCCCAAAAAATGTTTTAGTTTGGAGAATTGCCTAAATTTGTCACCCCGATCAGGAGAAGCTATAGAGCTAATAGCCATTAAGACCCCAGATGCTCCCGGTGAGTGATCACAGTAAATAAACAAATGAATGATCATCTACTGCTTCTAAAGGTGCCCTGTTGAGAGGGAGGCTTGAGGCCAGAGTGGTCACTGCTCTGACTGGTGGGTCCAATGTGGGGGAAGGAGGCCCAGCAGTATGGGAGGGCTGAGCACCCATTGCAGGGTGGGGGGACAGGAGGAGTTCAGGTCTTAAATGGAGAGTGCCTAGAGGTGCTTCCACCTCTCTGACATTCCCCTCCTCCCAAAGAAGCAATAATTATGCAGGTCCAGCAGCAATTGAGCTGTAGTCAGAAGGATCATTGGCAATGCCTTGACCTGTTCCCTACCCACTCCTTGAAGAAGTACTGGGACAGAGAGGGATGGGCTTCTGGGGGAGTGTGGGTCTGACTGCACCTGTTCTGTCTACTCCACAGGCCTGCTCTTGAATCCTCATGGTCACTTCATAGAGGAGCATAGAAAATATTTCCTCAGCTCTACTCCCTAGTCCCAAGGTGGAAAAGCCTTCCCTGCACACATGTCTAGTTGACTCTATAGCTTGAAGGATTTTTCTGACCTATAGTTAAAAAGGCAGAAACATTTTTCTGACCTATAGTTAAAAGTCAAAGTAATTTTCATCACAAATCTTATCACAAAGCACAGGTCCAAAAATACTGTTGAATGCTAGCAAAGAGTTGACCACATTGACTTACTACATGTAGCCAAAATCTCAGCCAGCATCAAGATGAGAAAAAGCTCAATTCTGGCTATAATAAATAATCCACAAAGGTCCATATTTAGTATACTGTCTCAGGTAGAGTTCTTTTCTTGCAAAAATGGAAAAATGGACGGTAGCTAACAAAAGCAGGAAAAACCATTTGTTAGGAGGAGTAACCATTGAAATGCTCTCAACTGCAAGGAAAGGAATCCTAGACTATTAATGCCTTAAACAAGTGAGGGTTCAATTTTTATTGAACAGTAACAAGACTGAAAGGAGATAGTCATTGGAATTGGTTTGATGGCTGGACAGTGTAAGGACTGGGTACCTGTGAGTCTCTTGGCTTTTCTCTGATAATCACAAAATGGCTGCCAGCAGACAAAATTTCATCTAAACCTTCAAAGCAGGAGGAAGAAGGGTACCAGCTATGCCTGTTACTTACATTAAGAAAGTAGATTCTGCTTGAGTCTCACTGCCCAAAATTGTATTACTTTGATCCCTGTTCCCTGGCTATAAGGAAGGCTGGGAAAGTGAATATTTTTACCCTCTAAAGGGAAGCAGGCATGTGAGGGGGTGTTGGAAATCAGTAGTGGGTTAGCCCAGGATTTCTCAACCTTACAAACAGACATTTTTGAGCCAGGTAATTCTTTGTTTTGAGGGCAGTCCTGTGCATTGAAGGATGTTTAGTAGCATCCCTGGCCTTTACCCACTGTACTGGCAGCCCCCTTCCAACTCCCCCAGTTGTAACAACTGAAAATGTCTCCAGACACTGCTGAATATCCCCTGGGAGGGCAAAAATCACTCCTGGTTGAGAATCACTGGCTTAGTGTACTCCCAGCATCTGCCACAGATTATAGGGGTACTCCTAGAATCAAAGACAAAGTGAAAGAACCAGAGTAGTGCTTGGGTTCTAGGGAACAGGACCCAAGAAACCATCTCTACCGGACAGTTAGTTCCCTTGGGATGAATGCACTCTAATCACTTTGAGTGTTCAAGACCTAAATCCCAAGGGAAGGGAGAAAGTTAGGCCCAGGGTAATAATCTTATCCTCAGTGAAGGAAGAACAGGGCACTTTGATGAACAGTCCCACCAAGACTGTAGCCAGTGCAGAAGGGTTAGATTCCCATAGCTATTACCCAAAGGGGGTTGGGGGGCGGGGGGGGGGGGGGTGTGGAATGGGAATGAATGCTAGTCAGAATATGTACACACACACAGAAGCACGTGATGAAATGACTTAGGACAACTGATCCTATTTCTGACTAGTAGAGTTCCTTGTATTAGTTTGAGGGGAAAAAAACACTCTGAAGAACAGTTTTGAGGAACCATCCAGAGTGCTGTTTGACTTGAGGCAAATCACCTTACCTCTTTGAGTCTCTCGCTATTGATGTATAAAATAAGGGTTTTAGTCAAGGACTCTCAAGGACCCCTTCAAGTTCTCACACTTAGCATGGTGGCTTCTAGAAAGTGACTCCAGCGTCCTCCTTCCCCTCATCCACATGGCCCAGTTCATTTCCTCACCCAAAGCCACACCTCCATTACCTAGATTGGGGCTGTCATGAGAAGGAAGGCCAGAGGCTTCAGCAGGAGCTTGGTCCAGGATGCACATTTGCAGCTTGAGATGTAGCCTTAACCCACCCCGATGAAGGCTGTTCATTAGGTTTTCATTTTTTGTTTGGTTGGTTGGTTGGTCTTGTCTGAAACTTAGTGAATGAATGCATCAAACTCCCAAAATGAATCCCAGCTCATCTCTTGGGCTTCAGAGGCCCTTGTAGGATTCTGACTAGAGAAAGCAACCTCCTTCTGTGTGGTTGGCACCTGCCAGCAGATTCTCAAATCAGGGTGACAGATTTTATAATAGAAAAGCCCATCGTGGTCCTGTACTATAGTTACAGTGCTACCTTGTTGACTTACTTAGTTCAGTGGTAAAGAAGAGAGGAATTGGAGCAAGGGGTGGAGGGAAATGGGGATTAAAAACGTAAATATGTGATTACTTTTAATGACCTTATTACTCAACATCAAATCTGTTTGTATTGACAAATAAGTATGCAAATGTTTATATCAACACTCACTTCATTAAAATAGTAAATGGTTGAAGTTAATATTAGTGCAGCATTGAAATCTTGAGTGATTTTGATTACATAGCAATAAGCTACTGATGAGTATCATTATGTACCAATCATACAAAAATGAGCCACCGAAGGCCATATTTCCAAAATTGGGTTGAGCAAGTACATCCACAAAAACAGAGACATACACTAAGTGCCAGAGAAAGTCTCTGTCTTCCTTTCAAAGCATAGCTTGAAGATATAAAATGGGAAATAACATGTGCAAGAATGCAATTGGACATGGAGTTACACAATCAGTGTGCCGGGGAGACGTATATGCAGGTGTCTTAGACTCGGGAGTCAAGACCTACCCTTCATGTACCACCCCACCTCTATTCTCTTCATTTCCCTCCCACCAAAGACAATTTGTAGCTTACAGACAAGATACCTTGAACAGACCAGAATCTTCATAAGGAAGCAGGCATGGTGTGCACAATTGGCCCATTGTGTGGCACATAGCTGGGCTTAATGTTCCTGCAGGAACCCAGTGTGTGGGCTCAATTCTTCAGTTCTGTTACTTCTCAGGCTCTGCATTTTCTGAACATACTTTACCGTGCAAGTGTTCATAAGATAAAAACCAACAAGAAAAGGGAGTTGAAAGATGTCAGAAGTCTGAAATGGACACCCAGATCAAGTCGTTTGTTGGAGAATATTTACAGCTGAGCTTTTCTTAGGCTTGAGAAAGTTGGTTCTTGAACCTTCATTGCCACATGTTTTAAATTTTCAGTCAAGTCCAGGAAGAGTAGAAATCCTTTGTATTAGTAAAGTGCTGAGTTTTTCATGGAGAAATGAGTCATAAATAGGTCTTTATTCTATAACCATGAACATGTGATCAGGCATTGTTGAGCCAAAGATCAAGTGTTTATTGAGCACTTACTATGAAGAAGGTATTCATGAAAGTAGCTGTGATTAAGCACTGCTTCTCAAGAGGGTCCATTTGAGTTGGCAGGGAGTAGGTCTCTTTGTACAGGTAAATATTAAATTGGGTCCTAGAAGCTAACAATCCAATTGATGAGATAAATCGAGAGGGCTGCTATGACCAGCATGCTGGCTAAAAGATGAGCTTGACCTTGGACTTGGACTAACAGGATAGTGATGGGTGGTGGAGAAAGGGCAGTTTTGACTGTAGAGAGAAGCACAGAGAAGGAATGGAAACACTGTCCCTTAGAATAGTGAGGACAGGAGCGGCAGCCCGGGGACGTATAGGCAATAAAGGGAGGGTGAAATCGTACTATAGAGGTTCTGACCTACCGCCAAAGACATTATGGATAAGCATGCAGCCACTGGGAGCTATCTTGCCATTTTTTTCATTTTGAAACCATCTCCAACTTAGAACAAAAGTACAAGAACATTAAAAAGATGAAGTTGCTGGCATGGCTGGCCCTGTCACCCCCAGTACTTGAAATAGCATTTCCCACAAATAAGAATATTCTTCGACATCACTTCTGTACTAATGTCAAAATCAAGAAGTTAACCTGGTGCATTACCACCATCGATTCAATTTTCAGACCCCATTCTGGTTTTGCCATTTGGCGCATTTTAGAGCAAAATGATCCAGTTCGGGGGCTGGATCAGTTGGTTGGGCGTCAAACTTTTGATTTTTGGTTTGGGTCATGATCTTGGTGTCATGGGATCGAGCCCCCACAGCTCAGCATGGAGCCTGCTTAGGAGGTGCTCTCTCTCTCTCTCTCTCTCAGCCACTCCCCGCTGCAGCTCATGGCTCTCTCTCTCTCTCTCTCTCTCTCTCTCTCTCCAGAAAAAAAAAAAAGGTCTGGTTCAAAATCACATGTTGCATATGTTTTGTTTCTTTCGTCTTAGGCTTGCAGCTACTTCTTTGACTTTCGTGACTTGGATTCTTTAGAAGATTACAGGCCAGTTGTTGGGTAGAATGTGCCTCCGTTTGGGTTTGTCTAATGACCTTTCATAATTAGATTGAGGTAACTCCACTTTGGCTAGAAAAATCACAGGAGCGATGCTGTGTTCTACTTACAGCTCCCTTTCCCAGGCCTTGGAATTCCCTGTGTCCCATTCCTGGTGATAATAACTCTGATCACTAGATTAAAAATTGTCTGCCAGGCTTTTCGACTGTGAAGTTACCTTCTTTCCTTTCACTGGGAGTTTTTAAGTAGAAGAAGATAGAATTCAAAGTAGTGTTTAGGGAAAATTGGACATAATGTTGCATCGGGTAATCTAATTAGAGAAGGGATTTGGGCCCTGGGGGTGGCAGCCAAAATCAAGCAAGTTCCTTGTAACATGTGAGCTCTCGTTGCCTTTTGGAGAGGAGGAAATACATTGTCCTACTCTTCTGACCTTGAACTCCAGTTCAGAAGGCTTGCCAACAATGCTCACTGGACATCCTGAGTTTCTCAACAGCAAACCATGTGGCCACGATGTCAGAGGACCTGCTAAGTATAGAAAATTAAAGAAGATAGAGTCTCATTTATCAGCCGAACCTGTGTCTTTTCTAGATGTGGACTGGGGGACAGAGAACAAAGGGTGGGCGTTGGAGCTAGATAATAATGTGATGGGGAACCTCATTTACTTAAATGCCAGGCTTTTGTTTTCTGGTGCCAAATGCAAACTGAGGGCAAGATCTGAACTGCATGGCATACTAGGCCTAATTTTTGGAGGATATTTATGATAGGGAAAGAGACGATTGGCAGGGGAAGAGTGCACTTTGCTTAAGTGCACAGATAACGAACGGAGAATCTGAAACCTGAGTGCAAATCCTTCTGGTCTTGCAACCCAGTAAACGACAGTCTCCCAAGGACAGTGCATACATGTATTTATATTGAAAGGACTGAAAAAAATTAGGATAAAAGCCCCCACTTCAAATGTAGGTTCTACCACACACTGTCTTGGAGCACGTTCACGAACTTAAGTGAACCCCAGTTTCCACATGTGAAATAGGGCAATTAGGACATCCCTCACTGGGATTTTATGAGAATTAAATGTGCTAATGTATTAAAATTGTCATGCAAAACTCTGGGCATCAGGTTGGTGGTGAAAATTTTAGGTGTGGTTTATTGTATATTCCCAGACACTTAACACATGATTCTGCAAATTGGAGACTCCAAGGGATATCCACACAATGTTTGAAAAATGAGCTATTAAGCCAAGAAAAAAACATGAAGTCAACTTACATGCATATTGCTAAATGAAAGATGCCAATTTGAAAAGGCTACATGTTCTAGGATTTCAACTCTATCATTTTCCGGAAAAGGTAAAACTATGGAGCTAGTAAAAAGATTAGCCATCAGGGAGTAGAGGGAGGGGAATGAATAAGGGGGAACACGGGGGATTTTTTGGGCACTGAAACTATTGCGTATGATTGTGTAATGGCAGATATGTCACTAGCTATTTGTGGAAACCTACAGAATGTACAACACCAAGCATAAAACCTAACATAAAACATGGACTTTAGTTAATAAAAATGTATTCATCTTGGTTCATCGCTTGTAACAAACCTACCATCCCAAGGCAAGATGTGGAACCTGGAGATGGAGGGGCATATGGGAGGATGGGAGACCACGTATGACCACTCTCTTCATTTTCTGCTCAATTTTTTTTATAAACCTAAAACTGCTCTAAACCTAAAGCCTATTAATAATTTGTTAAAAAGCTCTCAAGTGCTGATGAGTGACTGAGTAGATGTGTGCTTTTCAATAAACCAGTGACAGTGTTTTATCATTCCTGAATGCTCCCTAAACTTCAAAGGTCCTATACAGCTCTCTGTCTGATTTGGGGTCTTCCAAATCGCCACCTGTTCCCCATCCTATCCCTGCTTACCTTTGACTCAGGACTGGCATGAACCCATTCTTTATCTTTGAGAAAATTAGAAAAAGCTACCTCCACCAGGTGGTCCAGCCCGTGGAAACTGAGCTTTGCAGCAGAGCCTACTCAACACTTAACCTCTTGCTTCCTTGCTGGGGGTTGCTGTTAGAGGGAGACACAAACCTTCGTGGGGGCTCTGTTGTTTTGGGTCATGGCTTCACTGACCGAGCATAGGCCCCCGTGCTGCCCTCTGCTGGCCACGTGCTCTGACCTGGGGCTTTTCCTACCAGTGCCCTTAACACACATTGAGGGTGTAACCTGCCCTTCCTGGATTTTTTGTCACCAGCTATGGGAACCCAAATGTTCTGCTAATGGCCAGGAACGTAATCTCCTTTAGCGGCCCCATCGATCTAACTAGAAGATAGCAAATCTGGGAGTCTCTCCTGCCAGGCTTACCTCCCCCCTTGACCTCTCTTTACCAGTAGAATCACTGTGGAATAGATCAGGTATCTTTGAGAGCTGGTAGCACCCCAGCATTCCCACTCCTCCACTACCTTGAAGCAGAGCCTCTGTTAGGTATATTATGGGCTGGCAGAGCAGGGCAAGGTCTGGTCAAGGGTGTCTGACAAGTTAAAATGTAGTGTCCAAGAAGAAGTGGCAAATCCAGTGGCCCTATTCATCAGGATAGATCGAGGGACCATACAACCTGGTAAATTACAGGATTTGGGAGCAGAAATATGCTATGTCAAGTCCTAGCCTTCCCCCTTACGAGCTTTGTGACTAAGTTTCCGACAATTAAACTCCTTAAGCCTCAAGATATTCACCTCAAAGAGAAAATAATTGTCGCTGGGCTGTTATCATTTTAGATATGATAATAGAAGTAGCTAACATTTACTAAGAGCTCACTCACCGCCAAACACTGGGCTTGACATTTTGTATGCATGATTTTGTTAGCTGCTTGGAACTCCAAGATAATGTGCCTGGTAGAAAGGAGATAAATCATAAACAACAATATTGTCAAGTATGTTGCATCAGAACCAGCAAGGATTGACCTCCAAAACAGACCTTTCCTACGGTTCAGTTTAATATTAAAAGGGCCAAAGGATTCCCAGAGATTTAGGCAGGTAAGAAGCAGGTTAAAATGAATGGAGTAAAGGTGCAGACGGCCCCTCAGAAATAAGAGTTAGAATGGCAGAGAACAAGCCTGTACCTCAAAGTTCCTGGAGTTGTAGCACTAAATGGCAAACTGAGGTAGAAACACTGGTTCATGGCAGAAGGAATTGATCGGGCACATGGGAAAATCTCTAGATCAGTGATTGTCAAACTGGATCTTGTCGCTGAGCCATATAAAGAGCCTTCTAAAACACAGATTGCCAGATCCTATCCCCAGAGTTGGATTCAGTAGGATCTGGGTGGGGCCTGAGGATGTGCATTTCTAACACGTTCCTAGGTGATGTCGATGTTACTGGTCTAGGAACCACGCTTGGAGATCCATTGCTTTAGAACAAATATGGTAAACTGGGGCTCTGAAACCCAATTCAACTTCCATTGTTTTACTTTTTTCCATGCAGGGATTTAAATTTTTTAAAATTATTTTTCTACACTTAAATCAGGAGAGTTCACACAAAATTCACATTTCCACCTTCAAAAATTGAGAAAGTCTTAAAACTCCTATTCCTGCATCATACCCGCTTGCTGGAATAAGTAAATGTTGCCCCCAGTTAGGTGAGGTCTATTCTGTACAACTCTTGCAGGGGGAGACAAAATTTGCACCCTGAATCTGAGCATTTTTAAACCTAACTGTCCATGCACAGTGAACATCGGTGTTTTAATTCACTACTCTTTACTTTTATAAAAGCTTTGAATTATTTTATTAGCCGGATTTTAGCAACTGAGGCTAGGCGAGAGGAGGAAATGCCAATTGGGCTAGCATGTTTTATTTAAATTGGTACTAATCTGAGACTCCATACTGAGAATCTATTAAATGCTAATTTCCTTGCACAAATGTCCCATTTCTACTACAGAAAAAACAAACCAATTAATTATCCTGGAAATCCACCTGATGATGTATTTTTTTTAAAACTATTAAATCTAATCTCAATCTAATAAATTCTGGCACAATTGTCAAGTGTATTGAAGTTTATGGATTAAGATAATAGCTGCATACAGTCAGAGAAGAATACTTAGGAGCACTTATCAAAGCCATGTGACAAACTTTAAAGTGACCCCAGTGATCCCACTTTGCTTGCCATGAAGTTGGAGATTTTTTTCCCCTGGCCATGCTAGTGGAAGTGATGATGCCAGAGCTGAGTGGGGAAAAAAAAAATGCAGTTCATATCCAGGGAGATCCAAGGCATCCCTATGATACAGCCTTCCCATAGTCAAATTCTTTTTTTTTTTTTTTTAAGATTTTATTTATTTATTTGACAGAGCACAGGCAGGGGGAGCGGGAGAGGGAGAAGCAGGCTCCCTGCTGAGCAGGGAGCCTGATGCAAGGCTCAATCCCAGGACCCTGAGATCACGACCTGAGCCAAAGGCAGCCACTTAACCAACTGAGCCACCCAGGCTCCCCTGTCACCTGAATTTCTGCCCAGTGTTCTTATTGTCCAGTAATCCTGTGTTGAAAAAATTAATCAGTTCAAGGGTACCTGGTGATTTTCAAGTCAGAGGACCCCTTTCAAAATGAATATCAAAATATTTCATAAACCTACACGTGAGAGTAGCTATCTGTTAATGTTTATTTTTTAAAAATCTCTGATAAGGGGATGCCTGGGTGGCTCAGTCGGTTAAGCGACTGCCTTCGGCTCAGGTCATGATCCCAGGGTCCTAGGATCGAGTCCCACATCAGGCTCCTTGCTTGGCGGGGAGCCTGCTTCTCCCTCTGCCTGCCTCTCCCCCTGCTTGTGTTCTGTCTCTCTCTCTGACAAATAAATAAAATTTTTTAAAAATCTTAAAAAATAAAAATCTCTGATAAGGAACATTTCTAAATGAATGTGGGTATCAATAATCAGATCATCTATACAATTTGGAAAACACTCCTATGTACGAGAGACTGTTCTGCTGTATTATCAATGCTTGCATACATGGATCCACACAGCCCTTGTAACTTCACAGCCCACAGACTGGGAAATACTGGTCTGCAGAAATAATGATGAATTACTTACTGTCCTAAGATTTCTTTCTTCCCTGTGCAAGAGAGCTAGAGCGATTGAAGGTGATCTATTCCAAAAAGGTTCATGTCCAATTTTCAAACCTCACTCACACCCCATAGCAGTGGTTCTCAAACTTTGGTGGGAATCCCCTGAAAACTTTGTAAAAATACAAATACACTGAGCTTGGCCCTCAAGGTCCTGCTCAGCTTCCCAGGTGGTCCTGACAGAGATCTGGGTCTGAGAACCACTGCTGCAGTGTAGGATTTCTCACCCTTGACCCTCTTGACATTTGGGGCCAGACCCTACTTGGTTACTTGGTTGGGGGGGGGACTGTCTTGTGCCTTGGAGGATGTTGAGCAGCCTCCCTGGTCTCAAGACACTAGATGCCAGTAGCAACCTCCCTCGTCGTGACCACCATAACTATATCCAGACATTGTCCAGTGTCCCCTGGGAGGAAAAAGTCACACCCAGTTGAGAACCACTGGCCTGTGGGATGAAATACCAAGTATGTGTTGGATTCCCAGAGCGACAGAGTGTAGCAGAGATCTACACAGCCCCACCAGAACCAGAGAGCTGGGTGGCTTTGTTCCTCTGGACCAATCTTCCCATGTCCTGCCCAGTCATTGGTCCTGACAATTATGAATCGCAGATGAGGAAAAAAAAAAAATTCAAGTCTGATCTGATCTTGACACATTCAGACTAACCCAGCGAAATGATTCAAACATGACTTTGTGGTTGGAGTTCAATTTAGAGGCAATATGCGAGGCTCAACCAGGCATTTGTCTTTTGTCAGGCCCTGGTCACATTTGTCACACAAAAACCAGACCACTAATAATCCTTTAAAAAAAAAGGGGGGCTTTCCTAAAGCCAATTTTCAATCTGTGTTTCAAAATTATATTCCATAAAGATGAAAAACATACATTTTCATTTTGTTTCAAATTAGCGCAGTAAATAGCTGGCTCCCTTCTTTCAAGGGGAGGCCTTCACTCCATTTGTTAGCCCTGTTTCTGATAGTTCACCGAGCCTTTATTTACTTAACAGAGTTTGACAGGAAATTCTCAGAGAGATAATATATCTCCATTAATAAGGTGACTGGGGGAACATATTCTAGGGTTTCAAGTGAACTGGAACAATAACTTATATTTTTGACATTTTTGTCAGCTCCCATACCCTTCCCGGCATCCAGCAGAGTTTCCCTCCACACATGAAGGCTTCGGAGTGTTTTGTGGCAATGTACGCTTTCCTATCATTCAGAAGACACAGGCCCATTACACCATTATCACTAGATAATGGTGCACATTAAAAAGGCTTATGAGAAAGGCAACCTGATACCCGTAAAAACTATCTTCAGACATAAATCAGACCAGTATAAAGAGTGAAAATGAATCAAGCTGGATTTCTGGGTGAATCTGGCCATGGCAGTGTCTGAAATGTTTTGCCCTGGGAGGTCAGCAATTGGTGTTGAATTTAAAAGGGTAAAAAGAAAAGTCTCCTCCCTTAAAATGTAAACTTTTCCTCGGTTTGATGGTGGCTATCACCGAACTGTAGAGAGTATCACCTAGAGATTGAAGCTCCTCGTGTTAATCAGCATAAGTGTACTTTGTTCTTAGCAAGATCTCGGGGGGGGGGGGGGGGGGGAAGCAAAAACTAAAAATCCACCTCCGACTCCTCTGTTAGGAATTCCTTCACCTGTTCAATAGCTTTTTGCAGTGGCTTTCCAAAACCTACCAGGATGAAGTCAGGGTTGTCTTACACCAGTGTTCTCACAACCAAATTCTAGAGATCCAGTCTTGCAAGGGAAGGGGAAATTTCTCCCATCTGTCAGATGCCTTTACAGTTCCTCATGGCCCCAATTCTGTCTAAAAGCGTATCCAATAATTGATAATGCAAGGGGCATGATATGAAGTAACAATGCAATTTATAGCAGAGAGATAAAACCCAGATAGAAGAACATTTACCTTAGAATGCTACTAATATAAAAGTAATTATGAGGGTCGGTTCTAATTAGAATGTTCACTTAAAATCAAGATAGAGTGGCCAGAATAGAGAGCCTCCTGGTGTTAGAACTTCATTCTTTGACATGAAAGGTTACATGCTTTTTCCAAGTAGGACATTAAAACTTTAATCTGGCAAGATGGTGCCATTTAACAATTGATTTGCAGTTGATTATCTCCTCCATATCTGTAAAATTATCAAGAAAGTTTGTAGTTTATGTAATTATACATTGCACATTCTATAGTACATACACAATAGCTCACATGTACGTATAAATGGTGTGTTGAGTTGTATGCTCCCCTCTCAAAAAAAGATATGTTCGAGTCCTAATCCCCAGTACCTGTGAATGTGACCTCATTTGGAAATAACGTCTTCACAGATGCAATCAAGTTAAAAATGAAGTCAGACTCAATTAGAGTGAGCCCCAAACCCAGTGGTTAGTGTCTTTATAAGAGGACAGGGGGTGGACACACAGATGTACACACACATACACACACACAGGCACACACATGTACGTATACACACAAACCAAGCCTAGGTGAAGAAGAGGTAGAAAAGCCCAAAAGGCCAAGGATTGCTGGCAATCACCAAAACCCAGAGTGAGGCATGAACAGATTCTGAGTCTCCAGAAGGAATCAAGCCTGATGACCTCTCGAGCTTGGACTTCCAGCCTCGTGAATTGTCAGAGAACAAGTCTTACTATTTTAAATCACCCAGTTTGTGGAAACTTCTTACAGAAGCCCAAAAACTAATACTACATACATTTATTTTTCTATTTTAAGAATAAGTGCATTTTTATTCAGAGTAAGACAAAAATTAGTGTTTTGGTTGAGAAAACTAAACCTTTTACCCAATTTTTAAATTTTGACCAAATTTAAATATTTTTACTTGTATTAGAGACCAGAAACAAAAGTGGAGATTTCATTCCATTTTAACCTACAAAAGTTGCTTCCTTTAACCAGAAACCAAAATAGTAGCATTTTCATTTCAAAAGCTGCTCTTCTGAATATCCGTGTCCTCACAACCTTAGAACATAATCTGTGATCAAAAAACTAACAAACACAAAAATACAAACAAAAACCACAAATAAACAAAACAAAAACCTAAAGGAACTGATGGCCTAAAACAATCATCAAGGAACTGTCATAACACCCTCCTCTTAGCTGAGCAGTGTCTTAAAATCTCATTCAACAATAACTTACTATTATTGAATAAGTATTTCTCACAGTCTGGGTTGTTTGCCTATTGCAAGTGATAATACTAGAGTTGGTAGAGATATTCAAGGAAGATGAAATAAGCCCATAAATCCCTATAAACAACCAGCCACTGAGAAGAAAGGCAGGGAAATAGTGAAGGAAATGCTGAACAATTATGAATGTTTATAATGCTAACATGAGTCATCAAGAAAACCTAATTTCATATTCCATATCTTCAGACACAAAAATGTAGAGAGACCTGTAGGAAAGTGTCTACTGCAAATGTTAAATATAAACATTTAAAAGTTGCTTCTTAAGAAGAAAAAGCTTCAATTATGTGGACATTTTACTTAGCACACATTATCCCTCAGAATTTCTGATTGCAAGAAGTGTTACTTGAGCTGCCAAAAAATAACATTTAATTTTGGAAACAATTTTTTAATTAATTTTTTCTTATTTAGAAAATTCTTATGAATGTAAATGGGCTTGTCTGTGATCTGTGTTGATATTTAAGGTGCTTACATAACCATATGGAAAACGAGATGAAAATTCCTGTTTACATTTCTTGAACGTTTTACATATTTTTTAAAGTTCAAATTTTTTAATGTTAAAAAGTGTTCTTGTTTATAACGCACATAAATATGTTTCTCGGAAAAGTAATTTTCATAAATGTCTGTTTGCTTGAATTAAAAGAGAATTTTTTGAATGCAGCTTCTGAGATGGTTCTAGAAGCTTGGCTACCATACATGGTGAGGCGCATTAGTAAGCCATCTTTTGAGGCTATCTAGTAGCTAGTCACCAGCTCATTAGTCTTAGAAGTGGTCATCTTGACAGACCTGCGGATGAACATTAGCTGAAATCTTGAGTATTTTCTCCTTCAGACTTTCCACCACTATCTAGAGGTTTTATACGACCATCTTGTAAACAAATTTAGATGGCTAGTTGTTTTGTTTTGTTTTTTCAGTCCTATTTAACACCTTAGAATTTGTTCTAAATTTCAGTGCCTCCAGGCAAGGTTGCCCTGTGAATTCTCCTCAGTCCCCACTGCTCTCTACTGTCCAATGCCCTGTTAAATTCGTTTACATTACCTGTCTGTGCCCCTCACCCAAGGCATCTGTGCTTTTTATTCTGGTTACTCTCTAACAATTAATGACAAAAAGTGCCAGTTTCATCTGCCATTGCAGTATTAGATCTTGCTGCTTGGAGAATCCTTCTGATCTCCTTCAAATGAGTATGAAAATGTAGCCATGTGGCTTAATTTTGCTCTAGTCAAAGGCTCACCAAAGAAGCCTCAGGCTATCCCAGGAGACCTCCACATGCCTCACAGAACTGGGTAGGAAAGGGCACAGACAATGAGCATTGCTGGGATTTCCGCTCTATTCTTTGCAGCATTTGATGCCATAACAACTTGCTGAGCATCAACTGTTTTAGACTGTGCTGGCAGCACCACTGAGCAAATAATGTGGGGACACTTATTCAGTTTACTGAGAACGTCTGGCCCTGCATGGGACGTAACCTGGTACAGTCATCTTGAGAATTCTGTAAGAGAAAGTAGAGCGTGGGATTTAACATGGAAAATTAGAAGTTGATCCTACTTCTTAGACAAAATTGAGATTGACAAAATTGAGGTTTATCTACATAAACCCTTAAACAAAGATGTGGCTCTGAATCAAAATGAGGGACATGGGGGAAAAAAATGAAGTTGAGGATTTGGTCCTGTTTAATTTACTTAAAGGAAACTCTTCAAAGGGAAAAGAACGTAAGAAAGATTGATACATCAGATCAGTTTTCTTGAGGTGTTTTGGGCTGGTTGCTGGTGAGCACCTTTTGGACTTTTCCTAAGAAGATGGCTTCTTCAGGTTTTATTACTTTCGAGATCATCTGCAACTTAAATTTGGGTTTCAAGTCTCCAGACCACTTAATTTTCTGTAAGCTAGTAAACCAAACCTAGAGTTTCTTGACAAGTCCTTCCAGAATAAGAATTAGGTTCTCTATAAAATGTTGACCTCAGATCATTTCTCCATCATTAGGCTTGATCTGTTCTGCGTGAAAAGTAGTTTAGTTAAAACAGATCACAGATTTCTTAAAACAGATGAAGAACCTCTTCTATAGCAATATCTCTTAGAGGCTTGTTGAAAGTCTAAAAGAATTAAGAAGCACTTTATGGTTCTGGACCCACTTCAAAAGAAAATAGTGACCCCAAAGACCTGTGGTTCAGTGATAGGATGACCAGAACATAGTCTCAAAAAGATTTTAATAAATGAGGTCAGCAGGGTCCCAAAATACAAGATGAACACACACACACAAAAAAAATCACATTTCTATATACTCCCAATACATGTGCAGAAACTGAAATTAAAAACAATACCATATACAATATTTCAAAGAAAATTACTTAACAAAGCACCTATACGATTTGTATGCTTAAAAGCCAAAGAAGCTGATGCATAAAATCAAAGAACACGTAAGTAAATGGAGAGACATACTCATGGGTTGGAAGAGGCAAATGATAATGATGCAATTCTCCCTCGAATTGATCAATATGTTTAATGTAATTCCTATCAAAATCCCAGCAAGGTTTTTTACAGACCCACCTAAGCTTATTCTGAAACTTACATGAAGAGGCACAGGACTTAAAATAGTAAAAGTAATCCTTATAAAGAATAAGGTGAAAGGAGTTGAACACCTGCTATGAAGGCTTACATGGTAACTACATTAATCACAAAACTATGGTATTAGTGAAGGGATAGGCACATAGAGCAATGGAACAGAATAGAGGACAGAGATACACCCACACAAATATGCTCAACTGCTTTTTGACAAAGGTGCAAAACCAGTTCAGTAGAGGAAAGACAGCCTTTTCAACAAATGTTGCTGGAGCAGTTGGACAAAAGTAAACCTAAACCTCACACTTCGTTCAAAAATGAACTCAAAATGGATCATATACTTAATCCAAAAATGTAAAACTGTAAAACTTGTAGAAAATCACATCGGAGAAGATCTTTAGGATCTAGGGACTAAGCAAAGATTTCCTAAACTTGACACCAAAAGCATGATCCATAAAAGGAAAAATTAATAAAAATGCTTCATCAAAGTAGAAACTACTGCTCTGTGGAAGCCCAGGTAAAGAGAAAGACCAGTTACAGATGGGGAGAAAGTATTTGCAAAATATATAGCCAGCAAAAGACTACCATCCAGCATACATAAAGGTCTCTGAAAACTCAACAGTAAAAAAATAAAATTAGAATTTGAACAAAATACGTAAACAGATATGTCACAATATACATAAAGGCAAATAAGCAAATGAAAAGATGGTCAACACATTTATCGACTAAAATTAAAACCACAATAAAGTTTCAAAGCATCTGGATACCAGATGTCACAGATATCAGAATGACTAAAAGAAAAAAAAACAGTGACAAAAACAAATTCTGTTGATTATGTGGAGAAACCACACTTACACATTGCATTGTGGGTGAGAATGTAAAATAGTATATCCACTCTGAAAAGTTTGTTCAGTTCCTAAATCTATCAAACTTGTGACTACCATAAAACCCAATAATTATACTCTATGCATTATCCCCCCCAAAATCAAATATCAGCACAAAAACTGATACATAAGTGTTTATAGCAGTTTTATTTGTAATAGGCCCAAACTGGAATCAGGTCAGATTTCCTTCAACAGTTTGAATGGATGAACCAACTGTGTGATACACACATACGGTGGACTACTACTCCACATTTAAAAGGGATGAATGCTTGATAGGAGCAGCAATATAGGTGGATCTTCAGGGAATGAAGCTTCGTGAAAGTTGATCCCAAGGGTTTCATGCTATAGGATTCCACTTCCATAGCATTTTTGAAATGGCGACATTTTAAAAATGGAGGACAGATTGCCGGGAGTTAGGCACTTGGGTGAGCAGAAGGGAGGTGTAGCTATAATAGGGCCACAGGAGGGATCCTTGCAGTGTTGGAACTATTCAGTACTTGGTTGTGATACATGAACCTTCTATAGAACTTGAACACACACACATGGGTACAAGTAGAACTAAGGAAATCTGAGCTTAGTGTACAAGATTTTTCTCTCTGATATTTCTTACAACTGCAAGTGAATCTACAGTTATCTCAAAATAAATTTGAATAAAAAGACCATTCAAAATTAACAGTTAAGGCCCCATCTAAATGGGAATTTAGAGACTGAAGAAATAGGTAATTAAGTAGAATGTATTTGATAAAGATCAGACCAATAGAAGTTATGATCTTATGTGTCACTATAACAATTTTATAGCTGAGGGGAGATTTAATTGGCATCCAGTTTAAAACCCTGGCCTGAGAGTGATGTGCTCCAGGAATTAAAAAAAAAAATTTTAGTCCTCCCTCTCAGTTGGTTGCTTATCATGATGTGATTCAGATCTCCAACTGGTCAAACCAAAAATGCATACATGAGCCATCAGGTCATCCTACAAGAACATAAACCACTTAGATTTATGTATACAAGCACAAATGGATTAGAAAAATTTTCCTTGTGTTATTTTTCTTATAAGGGGTATGTGAAAGCTTTGATGTTGAGATTTCTGACTATAATCTCATGCTCTCTCTATCTGACCACTTAGAGAGCAGACTCCATTCTTCCCTGGTGAAATTCATCCTGACATATTATATTGTAGTAGGTATGTACAGAGCATCTACAACCATGTGCCTCTACTGGGCTGGATTGACCTTGACCTTCCCTCCCCCACCCCCATAAATGGCCACATGCCTAGACCCAGCCAGGGAGCTGTTAAAGTGTTCTGAGTTTGCTTCGGGGAAATGCCTGAATAAAGACATTTTTTAAATCACAAAGAAAGCCTTCTCTTCCACAATGAGCACAGAATTGAAGTGTGGCTGGTTCCGTGTAACAGATGTGTTGAGTGGAGCAGTGTTACTAGTAACAGCTTACATTTAGTTCTCACTTGGTGCCAGCCACTATGCTAAGCATGTAGGTCATCTCATTTATTCTCACCTATCAAGAACCATTCCTATTCTTATTTTAGAGGTAAGGGAACTGACTTGTAAAAACAGAGTGTCCAATGCACGGCCTTACATCTAGGAAATAGCCCAACTATAATTCAAACCAGCAGTCTAACCCCAGAAACTGCATGTTTGACCAGCACAATGTCCTATCTATAGGCTTTCCAAGGGAGCTACTCAACCTTCTGTTTTTCTAAGAAATGCTTTATTTGGAACTGGTTCTAAATTTCAGTGTCATTTAACAAAGTCTAAATGATACAGCGAATGCTTACATATTGAACATGGGCTCAGGTATGCCTCCTCTCTTAACATTAAAGATTAGTTTAAAATCTCCCCACTATGTTGCATTGTCATGGACTTGACTGCCCTTGACATGGTTTGGATTCATCCTCAGAAAACCTACCTACCAGATAGTAGTATTTGTACAAGCTGGACAAAGTTTCAGGATAATTTTTTTTTTTTTTTTACTGTGCTCATTGATTCTAATTGAACAATTCAATTCAAATACCTCCTGAATTTAGACTCTCTATAAAGGACAAAGCATGGGGAAGATTGAGGTCAACTGAAGCTCACATTCTAGGCAGCAATCAACACATAAGTGTGTATCAAGAGGAGAGCTGGGGTTACGGGATGGGCATTTGCATACTATTTCAGATAGGGTGCTCAAGGAAGGTTGCCCTGATTCAGTCACTTTTGAGCTCAGATCAAAAGAGAGTGAGAACAAGTCCTGAAAATATCTGGGAGGAAAACATTTCCAAAAGTGGAAAGAGCCAGTGCAAAGCCATCCAAGTGGGATTGTGCTTGGTGGGTTTGAGGAGCTACAAGGAGGGTCATGTGGCTTGGGCTGAGTACACAAGAAGGAAAGTGGATGGACCCTAGAATTGCAGACATGTCATGCTGGTAAGGCCGTGGATCACTGTAAGAACATCCGTGTTTACTCCAAGTGGAGGAGACACTGGCGGGTATTGAGTAAAAGAAAAACGTGGATCCAATTTATCTTTTGAAAGAATCAGTCTGGCTATTGAATTACACAAACACTGTAGGAGGCAGGCAGTGGCTGAACCAACAAATCCAGTTGGTGAGTCATTGCAATAGCCCCGGCAAGTGATAGAGGTGGCTGTGAAGTGTGGAAGACAAGGTCAAGTTCTCAGTATATTTTGAAGTGATTTGACAGCATTTGCCAGTGGATCTGATGTAGGACGTCAAAAACAGAGTGATGTTAAGGATAATCCAAGGATTGGGGGACTGAACAACACGAAGATTTAATTAATACCTTTTGGTTTTTTGGTGAGTTTGCATGAGTTATAAAAAGTGGTGCCTAAGCTAAGGCCTAGAGGAAAAAGTCAGGGTTGGCCAACCAAATGCATGGCTCAAGAGTGGCCCAGCCTGGCCTGAGCATATGTGTGAGTACTGAGCTGTGGCAGAGCATAGCTAACAGGACAGAGAAGGCCACTCAGCAAAGCAGGTGCCTAGTCAGCAAAATCTGTCATCTATCACACAACCTCCACTACTGCATGTGGATATGTATTAATATCCAGTCTACTCTCCCTGCCAACTATCTAAGCTCACCTGAATCACATCTGTTTGCTCAGATTCCATTACTGCCTTGGCTAACCAATACTCGAGAGCCTGCTTGTACCCAGCGGTGTTCTTGGTGCCAGAGAGAACTGAGGAAAAGCCAGACCAAGATTTTATGCTTGAAGAATTTATGTTCAAGTGACAAGTGCTCCTTAATTGTGAAATTCAGCCATTGGTTCATTCATCTAACCAATATTTATTGAGCATCTACTGTATACCAGGCACATCATTACCTGGCATTGAAACTAAAGCAAGACAGCAGACAAAAATCTCTGAATTTATGGGGAGAAAGGTGATGAAAAATAAGAAGAATAAAGAACATGTTAAAGTACTAGGGGGAAATGGGCTAAGAAAGGGCATATAGTAGGAGAGTACGAGTTATAATTTTAGACACATTGTGTCGCAGACACGCAGCCTGTTATTTGCTATGATTCTATTTTTAAAATCCTAAATGTGGTTCAAATATGGAGGGTCTTCCTCACTTCAAGTTAAATCGTTCCCCTTAAGAAAAGGTTAACAGTGAATGTTAATTCTCAGCTCTCCAGATTTCTGCCTAAAATAGGAACGTTCTTTTTATATTAAAACATCAGGACAGTAGCCTTTGAAAAAGATGTGCAATCTAATTAAAATGGAGAGATTAGCTGCCCTCAGAATATTTGCAAAGCCTAGAAAGGTAATTTAGTGAAATGTATACAATTTTATCTGGTTTTAATTATTAACGACATAATTTATAATGTGTGCCTATTTCCTTCATTTACCTGCGATGACCAAACAGTGAACCTGTTTACAAACAGGCAGTGTTTTCAGACCACAGGGTCAAATAAGTTAGTGAAGGAAAGACCCACTGATACGCACAAAACAGGGATTTCACTCCTACCTATGAAATGTTACCTTTTTTTTTTTTTTTAAAGATTTTATTTATTTATTTGAGAGAGAGAATGAGATAGAGCATGAGAGAGGGGAGGGCCAGAGGGAGAAGCAGACTCCCTGCTGAGCAGGGAGCCCTGATGCAGGACTCGATCCCGGGACTCCAGGATCATGACCTGAGCCAAAGGCAGTCGCTTAACCAACTGAGCCACCCAGGCGCCCGAAATGTTACCTTTTAGCTGGGGTACGAATGAGTGCCGGATTTGGAGACTCTCTAATTCCAAAGATGTGAAAAATCTAAGCTGTGCTGAGCAGTGCACTCCAGAGCAAGTTGGACAGTCACCATAGTCTGACCGTTTGCAATCTGCGAGTATCAGGGTGTCTTGTTAACCCTATCAAGAGCTGTATAATATAGAGCTACTATATACTTGTTAGTAACAAATGATTTATTCGGAGGATGATGAAACATCATTTGATATTTACTATGCCACAGAAGTTTTTAAATGTGCATGCTTTTTCCACGTCTCCCCTCCTTCTAGGCGCATGACACAATTACGTTTTCCCATCGCCTTTGAAGGCAGGCATGGACAGAGGTCTTGCTTTGACCAGTAAAATGGAAATGGAAATGATAGGGGTCGTTTCCAGTGGGAGACTTTAAAAGCCTGTGCATTATGGGCTGTGTTTCCTTTTTTCCGTATCGGCTATCATAAAATTGTGAGGCTAAGATGCACCAGCTGGATCCTAGGGTGTCTAGAAGGAGTTGAGACCGTGCAGACCCACGTTGGTCTTGTAGTATGAGTGGCATTAAAAGGCATGTTCTGTTAACCACTGATATGCGGAGGAACTGTTGTCACTGCAACATAAACCAGCATATCCCGCCTGATACGGAGTCCTATTTGAAATGCTTTGAAAATAAGAGATGCGGAAGACAGGAATGAGGAACCCATGCCTGGAGAGGAATCCTTTGGCTTAGATCATTTGAAAAGCATGTGTACATGGTGCTGAATTAGTCTGTGGAGGGTGTTTTGAGGTAATGGATAGTTCCATTGGCCTGTAGGTGTGTCCCTGTTCTTCCGGTTTTTTGGTGATAGACTCTAAGCAAGGTACTTAACACTGCTGAGTCTTAATTTCCTCTTCTGTTAAGTGAGAGCAATTATGATGTTACAGTACCGAGTAGAAGGCCCCAGAACTGCATAAGAACTCAGACCGTGCTATTTGCCTGCCTTGTGTTGTTTTGTTTTCATAGCTAAGCAGTTCAACCTAGTCATGAGATCATAAAGCCTGAGCCTGATCTTAAGCTTGAAGAGGCTGTTAAACTGCAATCACAAGATGAGAAAACCTAAAAGGGGGAATAAATGAACACCAAACCCCAAGAACCAGGTTTATTTGTCATCAACAATTACATCCTCAATACCCTGGAATGGAAGTTGGTAGCTCAGAAAGTAAATAAGCAAATAAACAAGATTGCTAAAGCTTGATGCAGGTTTGAGACCATGATGTTCACATTGATGGTTTGTGGCAAGGAGTATCACCTCAATGAAACAGTCTTTACCCACCTGGGAGCAGAGGCAAACATAAGGGTCATCTAACAGGCTTTTCCCAATCATGCCTACTTCCTCTGAACTCCCTACCTCAACTCTGATTTGCTGCCCAGAGAGTGTATATCAGGATAGGACAGGTGTTGCTGTAGTAAAGCAAGACAACCAACAACCTTTCAGTCTTAGTGGTTTAGGACAATGAAGATGTATTCTTCACTACTATTCCCTGTCTGTCGTGGGTGGGCTGCAGGTCTGCTCTGCAGCATCTTCACTCTGGAGCACAAACTAAGGGAATAGCCTCTATCTGAAACGTCACCTGTCTCGTGAGAGAAAGAAAAGACAACAAGGCAAACTCCACACAGGCTTTTCACCTTCTAACCAGAAGTACTACATCACCTCCAGTCACATTTTACTGGCCAGAGAAGGTCACATAGCTAAGCTTGGTGCCAATGTGGGGAGGGAAGGAAAATCTTCCCCAGAGAGGGGCACCTAGTATTTATGAACCACCCAGACTACCCAGAAGATGAGCTCCTCCATCATTGATGAGGGGTGGTCCTGTCCTAACTCTGCCAGAATAGAAAATAAGTTTGAAAACCATGTTGAATCTCTGCCCTCACATTTAGCTATAATTTCTTACTACATCATGAAAATGCAGTCAGGAGAATTGAGGTGGGAGTTCTGCCGACCCAGGGATAGAATTACGCTCTCCTCTTGAGCCATCCCTCCTCTTCTCTCTTAAGGCACACTTTAGACAGACAGGGGTTAGAATGGACTTGGTTAGGAAGCCTGGAGAAGAATTTAAGACAGACTAAAGAAAAGTCAGGCTATTGTTTTGTCTATTTGAAGTGAAAACACAAGCTAATTCATTCCAAATAGCTTTCAGTCATTATATTGTACAGAATTAAGGCTAAATCCACTGCATGGGTCCTGGCTTTTCCTTGTTTGTGAACAAGTGTGTTCCTATACTGAAGTTACCGCCCCAACCCCACCCCCACATTATCAAATTCACCCTCTATTCCCCTCAGTGTCTTCATAACAATGCTTTGGTTTGAGGCCAACTCACAATATAGGGTGAAGAGGTTTGTGCTTGTAGTTTTAATCCTAATGAGCATGAAAATGACATTATTCATGCCTTTAAGCTGCCTAGGCACAAAAGCAACAAAAGAAGAGTATCTTTTGGGGGCGACTGGGTGGCTCAGTCATTAAGCATCTGCCTTCAGCTCAGGTCATGGTCCCAGGGTCCTGGGATCGAGCCCCGGCATCGAGCTCCCTGCTCAGAGGGAAGCCTGCTTCTCCCTCTCCCACTCCCCCTGCTTGTGTTCCCTCCCTCACTGTGTCCCTCTCTGTCAAATAAATAAAATCTTAAAAAAAAAAAAGTATCTTTTTAAAAATGGCATTACCAATGCCTATGTATAATTAAGTGGCAAGTTTTTAAACTGAAAATCATTAAATATTGATTGATTCCCTGGTTTGTTGCCTTCCTTGTGTCATGTTTCACTGTCCAAAAGATCTGTAAGCAAAATAAGCCATGGAATTTCCCAGTGAAAAGGTCTCGATGGAGACACAAGTCAGCAAGATGCTCTTCGGCACATTCCAGGAATTTTCAATATCCTGCGGGTTGGCTGCAGGTCTGCTCTGCAGCATCTTCACTCTGGAGCACAAACTAAGGGAATAGCCTCTATCTGAAACGTCACCTGTCTCGTGAGAGAAAGAAAGGACAACAAGGCAAACTCCACACAGGCTTTTCACCTTCTAACCAGAAGTACCACATCACCTCCAGTCACATTTTACTGGCCAGAGAAGGTCACATAGCTAAGGTTGGTGCCAATGTGGGGAGGGAAGGAAAATCTTCCCCAGAGAGGGGCACCTAGTATTTATGAACCACCCAGACTACCCAGAAGATGAGCTCCTCCATCATTGATGAGGGGTGGTCCTGTCCTAACTCTGCCAGAGTTGGGACAGTTGGGCTGAAGCCACTCAATCGTGTGCCCTCAACTACATCTTGGCTCTCCTCTCTTCATCATGGCCCATCCCAATGTTACTTGTCCTTTTTGCTAAGTCAGTTAATGTGTTGAAATTCTGCTTTTGCTCTTTTAAGGTGCTTTAGGCTGTGAACGCTTGGATCTTCCTGTCCTCTCTGTGCTGGACAGTCATCATCCACTCTGTACTTTATGACTGAATGATAACCCATCGTGAAATGTTCCTGCCAAGGGCATGTGAGAGGACTATTTTGTCCCAGTTCAAAAACATAGTTAATCTTGAACATGTGATGTAATACCGCGGCATCTCCTGTCTGGAAAAACATTGTTGCTAACAATGGGTGTGCTGAATTTATTTTTTACATAACCACAATGCCATTATCACCACTGGCAAATTTTCCTTCTTGTCTCAAAGGTCCCTTTGCGCTTGGTTTGTGTGAATCAATCCAAACAAGGTCCATTGCATTTGGTGGATTTCCCACATCCTCAAGCTGGCTGATTATTTTCTCTTAGTGTACATTGTATTTGTTTCTCTATCTCCCTAATTTCCTGTAAGTAAGTTGTTAGAACTAGAGACTTTTGTGGATTCTGGTTCAATTTCATTTTTGGCAAGACTACTTCAGGGGCGGGGCTGTGGATTTCCTCTTGCAGTGTATCAGGATGCACATGATCTTTGGTTCTGCTTTGGCTGATGTCAAGATTGATTGGGGGTATCACTGACCAAGATGGGTGGGTAGGGTTTGGATTGCTAAGCCCATTCCTCCCCAGTCTGTGGTTCAACTTCATGGGAAGAGCTTTGATGATGTCTCCAGGGGAAACTCAGATTACAGTTGTTGATCAATAGCCAGTAAACCTCCTGATTTCATGTAGGAAGCTCAGCTTCAATGATAATTTATATTCCAAAGTAGACCCGAAGGGCTTGGGAAAGGAAGGTGAGAACATTAGTACACAAGCTGTCATGTATCACAAGTACTACAAAGTCATCGTTAGACTGGAATTAACCTCTAAAAGCAAGTTGAAATCTGCAGAAAGAACATGCCAAATCAAAATGAAATAGTATATTTTGAAAAAACTTCATGATACATGCAAGGTTACTGAACGCGAGGATTTTATATGCTGATATGAGGAAATTGATGCTTGATGTTTTGCTCAATTTGCATGAGATTTCTGGGTTAAAGATCCTAAAAACACCTCGATTAAGCAAAAAAATAATAATAATACCAGCTACATGCTTTGAACAGACACTACTTGACTGGCAAAATCAAAAGGCCTTCAAAAATACCAACATTCCCTGAAGGTCAAATTTAAATCACTTGGGGTTCCCATCCAGCTCAGTTTCATAGAGTTAAAATTTGGAGAATCAACTGCCAAAAGAAACTGTAAATAAGGTCTAAATATATAACACATGAAAGTTTCTCAACTTCGCGCTATATTGACATTTTGAGCTGGATATTCTTTGTTGTGGGGAGCTTTCCTGTACGTTACAAGATATTTAGTAGCATCCCTGATGTCTCCTCACAAGATGCTAGTAGCAGCCCCAGCTGTAACAATGAAAAAATGTCTCCAGATTCTGCCAAATTTCCACTGAGGGACAAAAAATCACCCCCACTTGAGAACCGTTCACCTGCAGCAACTTTCATCAGAATTTCAAAATTTCTCTTTCCCAATTTGTGAGTTTATATCTTTTATTTTGGATACCAGAAGATACCCTAGTGAAGTCGTTAAATGTATACCCTTAGGCGTCCCACAGAAATGCTTTAGAGAACAGACTCTGAAGTCAGATTGTCTGTGAACAAATTCTAGATCCATCAATTACTAGTTCTGAAATGTCGGGAGTTTAAATTTTCTCTGTCGTAAAGTGGGTTTACCTCAAACTGTGTTGTCCGTTCTTGGAACTCAGGCTTCACAACCACCTGTATAGCATGTTAAAAATGCGCAGCCCTAGGGGCGCCTGGGTGGCTCAGTTGGTTAAGCAACTGCCTTCGGCTCAGGTCATGATCCTGGAGTCCCGGGATCGAGTCCCGCATCGGGCTCCCTGCTCGGCAAGGAGCCTGCTTCTCCCTCTGACCCTGCCCCCTCTCATGTACTCTCTCTCATTCTCGCTCTCTCAAATGAATAAATAAATCTTAAAAAAAAAAAAATGCGCAGCCCTGAGCTCTGTGCCAGTCTTACTGGGTATGCCTGGGGAATGCATGTTTTCAAACTGAGACCCACCGTCCTCAGGAACCGTACTCTCTGAACATCTTGGTCTGGAATTGCTTAGCTTTTGTATATGTGCGTGTGTGCATGCACACGTGTTTTGTTTTTTTTCTGTGTGGCAAAATGTACATAATATAAAAGTTACCATTTGAACCATTAAGTGTATATTCGTGGCATTAGTACACATTAGTGCTCACGTTGTTGGGCAGCCATCCCCATCATCCATCTCCAGAACTTTTTCATCTTTCCAAACTGGAACTGTATCCATTAAACACTAACTCCCCACCCCCTCTACCCCCAGGCCCTGGCAACAACCATTCTACTTTGTCTCTATGAATTTGACTGTTTTAGCTACCTCGTATAAGTAGAATCATACCATATTTGGTTTTTAGTGATTGGCTCATTCCACTTAGCAAAATGCCTTCCAGGTTCATCTGTTTTGTAGCATGTGTCAGAATTTCCTTCCTTTTTAAAGTGAATAATGCTCCATTACACACATAGGCCTTGTTTGTTTATCCATTCATCCATCAAGGGGCATTTAGGTTCTTTTTACCTTTTGGCTTTTGTGAATAAAGCTGCTTTCCACATAGGCATACAAATACCTGTTTGAGTCCCTGCTTTCACTCTTTTTGTGTATATACCCAGAAGTGAAATTGCTGGATCGTGGGGTAATTCTGTGTTTCATTTTTTGAGGAATCATCCTACCTCTTTCCCCAGAGGCTGCACCATTTTACATTCCCATCAGCAATTTACAGGGGGCCCATTCTTTCCACATCCTCCCCAACACTTGTTTTCTGTTTGTTATTACTCATCCTCCTAATGGGTGGGAAGTAGCATCTCATGTAATTTGATTTGAATTTCCACTGATTTAGTGACATGGACCATCTTTTCTTATGCTTAGTGGCCATTTGTGTAGCTTCCTTGGGGAAACCTCTATCCCCGTCCTTTGTTAGGTGTTTTGAGTCATTCTCTACATAATAGGAAGAACATAGGCTTTGAAGCCAGACAGCGTTGGGCTCTAACCTTAATTCTATAGCTTTTTTAGCTCTGTGACCTGGGGCAAGGTTTTTACCTCTCTGAGCCACCATTTTCTCAACTGCTAAATGATAAGAGAACAACCCTAAAGCGGGATTTTGAGAATCCAATAAGCAATATCCTTTATAAATTGAGGGTCTGTTATTATTTCCCACGTGTTAAGGAGATTTTTTTGAACTGTAATATCTACATATCAGGGGCCAAAAACTTTCAATAGCAAAACAATGAAATGACAAAAAGGTTGACCTCTAAACATGTAGAAGTTACAAAAGAAGCAGTTTAAGAGCTCATCTCGGTGTTCCTCTTGACGAGCAAGTGTTTGCTCTAGATCTTGCTTTTTAAAAAAATGCTTAGAATTATCAAGACCTGACCTTGAAACTTTTTACTGGGATTAAAAGCTAAGGTGAGCTAAAAATGAATTCTACTGGGTGTTCTAGAATACACAGTTACTAGAACATATATAAACCTCAGGTACACTCTTCAAGTGTTGGCCTTGTTACTGAACCATAGCCGGGAAGGCGCTATTGGCCAGTTAGCTAACATAGATTCCTTTAATATCCACCTTTGGATCATATAGAACAACCCATCAGCAATTAGAAGCCAGTGATAGAGACAGATCATCCTAGGCTTGCAAAGGCTTAGTGCTTGAGAAGGGCTTCTCTTTTCGTCGTCGTTGTTGTTGTTGTTGTTGATACTGCCTCTGTGCTGTCCCTTGGTTTCCTAGAAACACATGCTCTGGAGACATGCCTTTATTCTCTGAGCTGCCTTTCCTGAGGCTTCTATCCAGTCAAACCCAGTCATCTCAGGAAATACCCATGGGCCTCAATACCAAACTGTGTCCAAGAGCCTCAGATACCTGTCAAGCCATGTGCAGAATATGACATGAAACCATGGGAGCAACCTCCCATAATAGTGGGCAGAGCATGGACAAGAAGAGCAAGGGAAGGCAGAAGTAAATTAACATTTAATGGGTACCAGGGTAAAAGAACCAGAAATTATTAACACGGGAATGTACATGAACCTGAGCAATTCCCCAGCCTGCCAGAGTAAATTTTGAAATTGCCAGTCCAATTTTTCTCCTCCTTTCTTCTAAAGAATATGGACTCTCTTTTTTAGGAGAGAGGCCAAGTGAATCTACATAATAAAGGGCTGAGAAAGAGAAGATGGGGGGTGGGAGAGAAGAGGAAAAATAAGTCACAGGCAAGGGCTGGAGAATTTTTCTCCAGGAAATGCTGAGAAGTCCCTTAGGAGTTTGCAGACTGTGAGTGAAGTGGCAGGAAAGGGAAGAGGATTTTGATAAGTGTTGCTCAAATATTTGGGCTCTCTTTAATGGAAATTTTAAAAGTTCTTTTTGGCAGTTGAACCATGCTTCTTCCAGTTTGATTCCACGAGACTGAGCTATGTGGGAACCTCAGATGCATTAAGATTACACCAATATGTATTATCGGCTTTTCACACATGAAGTCAGTATTTGATGGGCCTATTAGTTGAGTAGGACATGGTGGCTCTAGACTTAACTAAATTTAAAACCTGGTTCAACTACTTATTAGCTCTGTGGACCTGGGTCAGTAACTTAACCTCTCTGTGTCTCTGTTTTATCATCCACAAAATAAGATTAACAAATTAGCTTATAGATTTTCTATGAGGATAAAATGAAAAACTGTATGGCATATAATTGTTCTGTAATTGCTGTTAATAGTATCCTTACACATGATAAAATTGAAGATATCACATGACTTGCAGAAGATCACATAGCCAGATAAAATATGGGATGCCCCATTAACAGAGAATTTCAAATAAATAACAAACAGATTTTTAGGATGAGTATTTCCCAAATATTGCATGGGACATACTTAAACCAAAAAGTTATTTCTCTTTTATCTGAAATTCCATTTCAATGGAGTGTGTTGTATTTTTATTTGCAAAATCTGGCAACTTTATCCGTGAGGAGTGCTACTGTGATTCAAATCCATGTTTTCCGACTGCCAATCCATGCTCTTCCACTCATTCCAGAGGAGTAGGCAGAGCTTGAGAATGGATTTCCATGAACTACTTGGTGCTCTCTCCCAAGGGAAATGACATAGAGTATATTGAGCACCTCCTGTATGTCCAAGCCATGTTAAATGTGATGTTAGAATATCCGTAATCTATACAGCAATTCAGCCAGATCGATGTTGTTATTCCCATTTTCCAGAAGGGAAAATTAGTGAGTCCAAGATACTCGGTACTGGCCAAGGATACAACAGAGAGGACATAATAGGGCTGAACTTCCCAGCTCAGACTTGTGCTCTAGGCCATCACCTATCCTTTTAGATCATCTTGTTAAGACGTTTTTATCAGGAAGAATTTATGAAGCATAAAGAGATGGACTGCTGCTCCCTAGGAATATCTAGGAGAGTGCCCTTTCTCTTTAAATGCTCAGGTCCACTCAGCAAAGTGAAGGATGAATCCTGTCTTCCTGCTGGTTTAAACACATAGACAGCTAATGTCTAGATATCCCACTGCAAAAAATAATCCGGGTTGATGGTCCACATACCCTGCACTCACTGGATGGCTGCCAATGCTGCACTTAGCGAGTCAGGAGAGGAAAGGTCCCCCTCTTTGATTCCTGGGGTGGACCAAGTTAGCCATGTGACCTGTGGGAAAATATGTGCAAAGTCACCAAAATGATACATGCACAAAAGTGTGTTCACTGAGGCCCAGGCAGAGCCAAATGTACTTTATAGGTTCTTCTGTATGTATTTTGAGATTCGAATCTTTGTGTTTGATGGAGTCTGAAAAATGAAGTACCCAGGGAAAAGTCTCTTCTGATAAATATGAAATGAATAAAAACTCTTGTAATTTTGTTTTAAATTCCCCAAATGTCATTAGCAATTGCAATTCCCGATTATCCAATCATTCAGTTGAGACAGGCAGTTTAAAAGAGGCTGTCATTTCCTCAGTCCAAATGCAGATTGATAACAAAGTGGGGAAACTGGCTCAGTCCATAAATGACAATGATTCTTCTTCCAGCAGTAGGAGGAGAATTGTCATAGGCCTTTCCTTTGTTTGGCAAATTTTTTTTTTTTTTTGATCACCTGCAATAGAGTCGTGACCCTACCAGGCACCAGGAAAACAAACTGACTCGCAACAGTTGAGACCTTTATGAAGCATGTTGGATACCTTTCCTCAAGAACTAGCAGATTATTTACTACAATTGGAGAAGAAAAAAGTAACAGCAGTTATTGAACTATAAAAAGAAATATCAGAGAAGAAAATCTGAGATTGTTTCTGCCTCTCAACAGCAGAGCTCATACTTAGTCCCATCTATTAAAGAAGAAAGCCACGTTGAGGTCACATGAACGGTTACTAGTTTAGTCTTCCACATGAATGTTGGGAAAGCCTCGTTTTGCTTTGACAGTTAGGTTGCTACTTTCGTTAACCACTCGTTTCGGGGCAAGTGGCAGAAACTAAACTCAAAGTGACGTAAGCAAAAGAGGATTTTCATGGGTCATGAAATCAAATTGTCCGAGAGCAAATGTGAACGGGTCAAGGAGCTCAAGTGCATCAGGAATATTCTTTTTTCCATTTCTTGGTTCTGACTGAATTTGAAAGCCCAAGGAACCCCTACTTTACATTTTTCAGCTCAGCGGGAGAAAAAAAAATACTTCTCTTTCACAGAGGTTCCCACAAAATTGCCCATCCCTGAATCAATTATAAAACCATTTGGGAGGATGGTATCCCAAGACAGAAGATGTTGATTGTCTGGGATTGGGGTGTGGCAATTCCACTGGAATAACAAAGACCAAGAGTAGGAAGGAGGGGTTATCCAAAGAAAATTGACAGGCTGATGGTGAGAGCAAAGGAAAATGCATATTGGGCAGACAGAAGCAAAACCTTTCAAATACACCATTTTTAATGGCCTTTCCATCCCATTGTAAATAAAATTTTTTTAAAGTCTAAGATTTTTGTGAAAGTGCAAGAAGTAATAGTCTTCCAGCCTGGAGAAACCTCAAAATCCAGAAATACGGTGGAAACGGGGGATCAGTGCTTGGTCTCTCAGATCTAGTGTCCACATACTTTCCAGGTCTTATGCCTGAAAAAAGTGGTTGAACTTGAGTTCAGTTAGATGTTTAAACCATTGATCTCCAAGTGAAAACTGACAATGAACTGTTAAATAACGTAGTGGTCTTTAGAAGCAGAGCTAAGTTAAAAAGCCAGCTTCAATCCTCTGTAGCTCTGTGACCTGCAACCTGTCAACTCTTTTTAAATCTTAATTTCCCCATGTGGGGAAAAAATGGAGGCCACAATTATACCTGCAGGGTTCTTAAGGAATGAAACAATCCTACATAATGCTCAGCATAGAACCCAACTCGTCATAAGAACTTGAAAAGTTTTTCACATTTGTTTTTTTTTTCCTCTCTTTCCATCAGAAAAGAAGTGTTTTGGGGAAAAGTATTCGGTGCTCTGGTATGTTGTTTCTCACCAGGACAGGCTACATCATTTGCAGGGCCTCGTGCAAAATGAAAACACGAGGCCGCTTATTCAAAGACTATTCAGAATTTCAAGATGGTGACAGCAGAGCATCAAACCAAGTATGTGGGGTCCTTCTGAGCACAGGCCCGAATGACTATACAGGCTGCATAGTCATGAAGATAACTCGTTCACGTGACTTTTGCTAAAAGAAAAGAACAGAACGTGTTAAAGTGGATCACTTCGGAGTGAGAAGGAAGTGGGAGCATTTGCCTGAGGTCTATTTCTTTTGAGGAACAAAATCTCTGAAAGGAAGTTCCATTTTCTTCTCCTGCTGGGAGCAGGAGAAATATCAGACACAGTTAAGAGATGGACCCATTCCCAGGAGATGCCACTTCCAATTGATTTTAAGGAGGTGGAGAAGAAAGAAGAAAGACTTTTTTTTTTTTTTAAATCTGGACGGGAAGCTTTCTGGAGATGGAAGACAAATGACAATATGGAAAGGAATTTTCAGTGAACTAACATTATAAACAGCTCCGAAAGCAAAACAAAGTGAAGCCAATAAAAATGGATGCATTGCACAGTCTGAAATTCCACAAAGATTCTCTTTCAACAATACACTTTATTAATAAATCAGTTTTATTTGCTCCGTTAAAATCATAAAGTTGAGCAGTCTGTGGCTAGGTTAACATTGCTGTTGTCCTCACTTGAAGGGCTCACTGGAGCATCAAAGAATTGTTTTGATCTAAGAGATTTAAAAAACACATTTTTAAAAAGTTAATTTCTATAAATTGAAAAAAAGAGATCTTGATTATACTCCTTCATGGATTATTCTACGGTTCTACACCAACCGAGAAAAGGACCCAAATAATCCTCTCATCTTTATGGGCTGCAAAGAAAGATGGGAAAATCTTCTTGCTTGGCCTGAAGCAAACTAATCCAAGATGATGGTAATGTAGCCCCAGCTTAAAGTCAAGAGTAAGAAGCTGGGCCATGCCCTCTTCTTTCCATTTCAGATAGCAATTTAATCTTGACTTCAGTCATCTCCATTAGCAAAATCACATGCTAGCCAATCAATGTGAATATTAAATAAACATTTATTTAAAATCCAATATATAAAAAAGCAGTAAATTGGGTGACAAGGGCTTTATTATATGTACTCTAGCATCCAATGTAAAGGCAAGAGCATATGCAAACGCAGCAGTCTGAACTGTAAATTAAAAGCATGGCTTGCACCAACAATCAGGCAAAAAGCCCCATAAAGGACTGGTGTTTTAAAAAGTAATGATGATAATGGTGATGATGGGTGGAGGAAAATTCCAAAACAACTTTGATTTGGCACACTGTAAAAAACTTACCAACCTCTTTGCAGGGGACCATGGAACATGGTACAAATTGCATTTTGCTATTGTTGGTGTGCCACGTTCACAGCTGACCTGCATTTTGCTCACATTGAGATTTCCTCTGGGAATCGCATGATCTCAGATAAGTTAGAGCTCAAGTCACCTCTCGGATGGATTTGGATATGATCTGGGAGAGAGATCTGACAACACTTGGAGTGGTCACCTCAGGGCTCTAGATGTTCCTGAAAGCAGATTTACACCACCACCCCCACCCTCCGGCCCCCCCACCCCCTTTTCCAGGGAAGGTGAAGCTTGAAAAATAGGGTATTCAGACCCCATTCATTGTTCTTCTCCAGGCGATTGCAGTACTCAATGCCTACTGATTCAAGGCAAATTCCTGCACATCGGCATTGCCCGTGAAAATAGAGATTCTTTTCTGGGTGGGTTTTGTATTTTTAAAACCTCCCATCAAGCATCCCGACTTGGGACCACATAACTCCATACAACTCAGTCCCTCTCTTAGCTGGAGGCAGAGAAATTAGTTCTGCCTTCCATCCGACTATTACCAGTGTCCCCGCACTTACTTTCCATCCTAGGGAAATCAAGTTGGAATGTGTATTCCTACCTAGTTTAGATTAGAACCGGGGCCGACAAACTGTGACCCACTGGTCACATCTGGCTGGCAGCCCACTTAGATAAATAAAGGTTTATTGGAACACACCCATAACCACTGGCTCATATATTGTCTATTGCGGCTTTCAGGTTGTAAGAGCAGATGTGAATAATTTCGACAGAGACTACTGGCCTGCAAAGACTAATATATTTGCTAGGTGATCCTTTACAAAAAAAAAAAAAAAAGTTTTTGGACTTCTAGTTCAAAAGATAATAGCTATTTTTTTTTTTTTTTTTGGAGAATTTACTTGCCATAGGACCCCATGGGGTACATGATTTCTCTCATGTTGTTCTGCTGGCAGCTTTGAGCATAGATTTTGTCTTCATTTTCTTTAGTTAAGGAAAGTGTGGTATAAAGAGGTTCTGTAATGCAGTCAGGTGTTGCCCAGCCAGTGAAGAGGAGAGCGAGGCTTTAACCTCTGGCTCTGTAGCCCATGTTCTTAATTCCTGTTCTCTACACACAGGGTTTGACAGAATCCTTGCCGAGGCTACGAGAAAAGCCCCAGGCTACCAATGAAGGGCATCACTTAGCTAAGTGATTTATTTATCTAGCAAAAAAGGAAGGATCGGGCTGGATTTTAACCTAGCCATTAATGAGCTTGTTAACCCTGACCTTTCAAATCAATCTTCAAATATCTACCTTTACCTTTTAGGAAGGATTCCATTTTCAAGTGATAAAGCACATTTTCTTCTTCTGAAAATCTAATGATCACTTGCTGTAATATTAGACATCATAGCAGTCCATCAGACTATTAGTTACACATACAATCTATTAATGTATAGTATTCACAGTTGCATTTTCTTTCAAGTCAATAAAAAGGAAACAATTTATTATAAGGGCCTGATATCTACCTTGATGCTTGAAGACAGTCTTTCCCAAAGACTTATTTAGGGGCCAATGTAGTTAGGTAGTTAGAGGTGGTTAGAAAAGCATGGCTTCTCTCCCCAGCTTGGCCACTTAGAGTTGCGTGGCCTTGTTGGGGACAGAAACTTCCTAAGTATCTGTTTCCTCATATTAAAATGGAATGGCACCACCTACCTTCAAGAGTTCTTGTGAAGATCAAACTTGAAAACTTCTATAAATTAATTAGGATGTTGGACACAGAACAAGTGTTTTATAACTTGAGTAGGTTAAAATATTTCTTCTCCAGAACAAAGATGTTTCATCATCTAGAATCATCTAGACCTTAGCATTAAAACATCTTCAGACTTCCCTAAGCAGTCCTTGGGCATCAAGTTCAAGCCAAACAAAGGGATTCTAGGAAACCCGCCCAGACCACAAAAGCACATCCACCAGATGTCAGTCATTAACCTGGGGGAGGAGCACTTAAAAGTTGCAAATTCTCAAAATATGCTTTTAATCCTCAAAACTAATGAGAGACCAACCTACTCTACTAGCCTATGGTACTCCCCACTAAATGACTAACCGCTGTGAGATTTTTCAGCCACAGAAGTCGGGGGGTGGGGTGAGGGGAAGTAAGGGAAGTGTGGGAGAGTGGTGGAAGAGACAATTTTTAAAGCCAGTCACTCTACCACCAAACATTCTGGGAGCTTTTTATATCTGCCTAGAAGCATCAAGTTCAGGGAGAGAAATGTGACAAGATGAGTCTCTGGCTTACAGCCTTTTATCAACAGGGTAAGATAGATAGATGGATGGATTTTGTCTATTCACTGTTCTGTTGGTAATGTGGTCATGGTCTGTGAAAAAGCAACAAAATGGAAAAGCCAACAATCCTGCCCCAGGATGGCATAGAGTCAGCACCAAATGGGGGTAACAGGGTATGGTGCCTGCACTATAGAAAAGTTCACACATGAGACCCAATCTGAATTGGGTTCTCCAGCACGACTGGGATCGAGCTTGGTAAAGAGGAAAGAAACTGCATTGTAGAGGGAAGAAAAATATGAGCAAATATTAAGAAGGGAGGAAGAAGAAGCTGTGTTGAGGGAAACGGTGGGCCAGTGAGCTAACGATCTGGAGGATCTAAATATACCAGATATCAGAGGGACAAACTGTAGGGTAGGTTGACACCATGTTATCCATGATCATAAATGACTGGCTGTGAAGGTGACAATTTACTGTGAGTGTGGAATGGACCTGTGTCTCCAGCAGTTCCGAGAAATACGTCTTTGTGCCAGAAGCTGACCACGTTAGTGCTGGTATGTCTCCTCCTCCCCCCTGTACTCCCAGGTGGAGTTTCTTCTGAAGCAATCATACATATTTGATCAGACCTCAGCACGTTGCATGGTTGGCAACCTGGCTCTACCATTTACCTTTTAGTGGAGTGACCTCTCTTGTGAACATTTGGTACTGAAGATGGCTCATTAGGCAAAAATTGAGTAGGGTCAACATCAGCCTTGCAAATCCTTATGAAGGTCCCCCAGTGGGGCCCCCATTTTCTCTTTCCATGGGCCCAGGGTGGCCAGTTTTTCTCACAATATTGGAACAGATTGCTGCTTTTTTGGCCTGAGAGCATGATGAAGTAATTGAATGTTTTAGGAACTTGATGTACAGAGAATGTGAACCTTTTAACATTAGAATCACACTTACTTTGGCAGCAGGCTCAAGCCTGAGAGACGCCTGGGAACAGAATGTGATGGAGGCAACAGCACTTTCTCTCCTGCTTCATGTTCATTCTGGGGCAGGCCCTCCTGGCTTGGAAGACAGAGCAGGACAGACCACATTATTAAATATTCTCGTTCATTCTCTCCCTTCCCACTCTCCCTCTCTCCTCCCCACTACCCCTCCCTCCCCTCCTTCCTCCCTCCCTCTCCCCCCTTCTCCGTCTCCACCCCCAACCCCCACCAAGCACACATAGTACTCAATTCCAGTAACTTCTACAAGCTTATGTTGTGTCTCCATTTAGCATGTGTTCTCTTTAAATTCTCAAAATAACCCTATGAAGTGTAGGCATCATTGCTAGCCTCATTATAAAGATGAAGAACCTAAGGCATAGAGAGTCCAAGGAACCAAGAGCTTGTAAGTGGCAAAGCTGGAGTTTGAACCCAGGGCTCTTTGACTCCAGGATTCAGAGCCCAGTTAATCATGTAACCCTGGGCTAAGCACATAATCCCTTCTTATTTGATGGTTATATATGCCATATATATGTTAAATATAAATTACTTATTAGTATATTAATATATGTATAATTTATTATATATTCATATACATAACAGTAATGTGTATTATTACAGCCACTATATTATCTGTAAAATGAGGATCGTAGCACCACCCCATAAAGAGAACCTATGGAATAATGTAAATACCTCACTTTGACTTGTCATGCTATCTTCCACAGAACAGCTATAATTGTCATCATTACATACATAGAAAGGGGATGTAACTCTACTGAGACACTGTTTCCACCAACCATAAGATCTAGTCCAACTGGGGCAAGAGATTAATGAAAGGTGTAAACCAAAGGCGTGTATGACTATGTACCCAGAGAAGACATACAGCATCAGGTGTCAGGTGTTGCAAGGAGGAGTGCCCTGGGGGCTGGTAACGGTGGGTATAGTGTCACTGAGTTTGTTCCAATATGTACACATGGATGAATAAAAGAAGGGATATTACATACCCAAATTTTGAAAACATCAATTATAAATGTATAGTTAGAGTTACCACTCCAATCTACTGGTAGTATCTGTAAGAATCTCAGCCTTTGTTCAGGTTTAGTGAATAAAGACAGCCTTGGAGGAGAAAAGTCTGCCATGGGTGCCCCATCCCATGTGGCTTCTCATTCCCCTATTTGATATAAACCAGGAACATATGTATGCTATGTGTGTACAAATAAATATGTAATGAACAGTATATCTGGAATATTATTTACCAAATATTTAGAGTGGCTACTCCTGAATGGTTTTGACATTCTTTAGATTTTTTTTTTTTTTTTTTGGATAGCTTTAATTTTTTGCTGAGGGTCTAGGAGCTTAATGACCAAGAAACAATAGGCTATTCTCAGTTTACTTTTTTGTTTTTATTTTTTTCAGTGTCGACAGCAAAAACCACAAGGTAGGCTATTCTCGTTTTACAGGAAATCATTACCTCTCACCTCATCTGACACTGTTCCTGCTTCATCTACTTTCTCTTTCTCCTCCTCCTCCTCCCTGAGCACTACCCCACCTGGGAGGATTTTGCCCCATAGAAGTATAAAGACCCCTCACTGCCGTGACTGGCCTCTAATCTTCGACCTCCTTAGCAGGGAGGGTAATTATTACTCCTCCCGGAAACTGAGAGTAACTTCTTGCCTGGGTGGGGAATGGGAAACAACAGCCTCTTGAGTATAGAATGGATCCCCCCCGTGGCCCATCGACCCTGGGGCAGCAGGATGGCAGAGCTCCTTTTCCTCCTGATATGACCGAGGGAAAACGCAGGAAATTCACATGTAGTAGTTTGTGGAACCGAAGAATACTCAGAGCCAACAGACTAGAAGAAATTAAAGGTTCACTGACATTCCACTCAACCAAAGACATTCTTTATTCTAAGGAGATAATAGCTATCTACGAAAGAGCTGTCTTGTGATCGTAATCATTTCTGCTGCTACCACCCGCACAGCAGAGGCTAATGTGGTGCATAACATCACCTAGAATGTCACCGATTGTTCCTTGAGGGCAGCAGGACAAACCCAGTTCCCAGAGCTGCCTGCCAGGAAGAAATGGGTGCTGTAGTCCGGGAATGGTCCGGATTAGGGGATCCATGTTGAATTTCATGTCTGTTTCTGAAAGTGTGGTCCCAGAATACCCATGTGATAGGATTTAGTAGTAAACAAGTTTGGGATGGAACTTAACTGGCTCAAGTCTTTTGTTTCTGGTGGGACTTTGATGCAGAGGCTTCATAATGCTGATATATATTGTGTGTCTCAGGGAGATGGGGCTTACAGCGGTTTCTAACCTTATTTGACCCCAGAATCCTTGTTTTCATGGACTATCTGGATGGATAAGTATTTCAAAGAACAGATATTCAGAAATGCTCCCATAGCGCCCATAGAGAGGGACTCCCCAGAAAAATTTCGAAATGGTTTAAGGGGCCCTTGGTATCAGATTCTGTTGCAACGTTTCATACCATTTTGGCAAATAAATTGCCAAAGAAAAGAAAAAACTTATAGCTCTTGCAAATGCAGTGCAAAGTTTTAAAAATGTATCATGTGCAACAGGGCTAACTAGAAAAGCGTGGTCTTGAAAATGAACCTCTTGGTCCCATCATTTCTAACTGTAAATTTTCAGATGGACTTTCAGATACTAGAAGTACTTTCCCAAATCTGGAAGCCCTCCTTTCCTGTCAGCTAAATCAGTATTTCTCTCCTATCGAAGACCCTCATTTTCTAGGTGAAGCTTCCAGAATGGCATCATTATGTCCAAAGAAGACTTTCTCGTTATTTCAGTATAACATATAGTATAAGGAAGTCAGAATGTTAGAGTAAAAAGCAGGCAAAGGAAGAAGTTAATTTGAGACTTAACCTTGAAAAACTTTTTAATATAAGCTTACATTTTTATATTTAACTTTAGGTTACAATTACAACAGGATATACTTTTGGGCATACTGTTTCGTGATAACATCAAACAATACTCTAAACTCCACAGTTGACTTTCATTACATGGTCATAAATATTTTACAAAAACATTCCAGAGTTTCATCAAACTATTTCCGAGTTCTCTCATGATTCTCTGATATTCACATTTTTCTGTTCTGAAATGCCCAACCGTGTTGATTTTCTCCTCTTTCTGTGTTACCTGGGCTATTTCTGCCAGATTCTCTTTTATCAATGGCTTTTGTGTGTGGTTCAAAAGCAGTACTCATAGTGAATTCCTTCAAACTCCCCAAAATACTTTTCCAACATCACATTTATCAATTTCATGGAATTCTGGTCTTTTTCCAAGATGGACGATTTCACTTTTGAACAAATGTAAATGGCTCTGTTGGATCTTTAAAAATTCTCCACAAGAGTTCCCACAAAGCCTAAGGGGTGGCAGTTCGTGGTAAATAGAGAGGGATGATTGAGTGGAGACAAATCTGACAAGTAGTTACTACCAATATTTTCATGTTCTATTGACCTCTGCTTTTTGTGCAAACCTCGTTACTTAGGGGACTTGATTTATATGGAGACTTTGTCCATGATTATGAAAATTAAGTCTTAAATAACTAATGTATTTTCCACTTTGCATTTTTACAAATCTGAAAGGTCAAAAACGCCAGATTTATGAGTAAGAGCAAAGTCTAAAGTGTTCTGTTGGATAGGAGTTAAATTCACAAGTCAGAAGTTTATAGGCATTTTCAGAAGAAAAGAAAACAAAATCTACCAGAGATGATGAAAAATCAGAGCCCCCTCTACTTCCATTTCTCATGTTTCACTTGAGTGCCCTTTGCACCCAACAGATAATAGTCCTGCTTAAAAACCTACAAAGATGATACATTGGCTTCTGTTTATATAAAGTACAAAAACAGCCAAAACTAGTCTATGCTGTTAGAGATCAGGATAGAGGTGGCTCTTGGAATTCTTCTGTAAGAAATATTTGTCTCTTCTCTCCCATTTGTTTGTTTTATTCAATAATTTATGTATGTCCGTGTGGACCCATGCATTTTAATTTTACAATTTGGGTTACAATCTAATACTACATTACTTACTTTTTGCTCATATTGTTCTTTTTGCCCCAGCTTTATTAAGGTATAATTGAGAATTAAAATTGTAAGATATTTAAAGTATACAATCTGATGATTTGGTCTTTGTATATTGTGAAAGAATTCCCCCAATCAAGTTAATTAACACATCCATCACCCACATATTTACCTTTCATGTGTACATGTGTGAATATTTAAATCCTATTCTCTTAACAAATTGCAATTACACAATGCAGTGTTACCAAGTAGAGTTACTGTGTTAGATATTAGATCCTCAGATCTTATTAATCTTAAAAGTTTGTGTGTGTGTGTGTATTCAATATCTTGGCTTCTATAAATGACACTGCAATGAACATGGAACTTCATATACGTTTTGAGTTAGTATTTTCATTTTCTTCAGAAAAATACCCAGAGGTGGAATTGCTGGATCATATGGTAGGTAGATAGATATTTTTTAGGAATCTCCATATTGTTTTCCACAGCAGGTGTACAAATTTACATTCCCACTGACAGTGCAAGAGGGTTCTCTTTTCTCCTTGCCCTCACCAATGCCTGTTATTTCTTGCCATGTTGATATTATCCATTCTAATGAGTGTGAGGTAATGTTTCCTTATGGTTCGGATTTGTGTTTATCTGATGGTGAGTATTGTTGAGCACCTTTTCATGAGTTTCTTGACCTTCTGTATGTCTTCTTTGTTTTTCCATTTGTTTCCTTTGCCATTGTTTAATCAGATTTTTGGTTTTTGACTTTTTAGTTTGAGATGGTCCCACTTGTTTATTTTTACATCTTTATTTTTGCTTTTATTGCCTCTGCTACTGGTACAACATCCAAAAAAACATCAAGATCGATGTCACAAAACTTACTACTGGTGTTTTCTAATATGAGTTGTATGGTTTCAGGTTTCATGTTCAAGTTTTTAATCCATTTTGAGTTCATTTTTGTGTATGGTCTACACCATTCAGTGGTCCAGTTCCATTCTTTTGCATGTGGCTTCTGCTTTCAAACACCATTTTTGAAGAAACTCTTTTCCTTATTGTATATTCTTGGCTCCTGTGTTAAAAATTAAGTTAACATATATATGCGTGGGTTTTTTTTCTGGGCATTCTATTTCAGTTATCTGTGTGTCTCTTTTCCTGCCAATACCATACTGTTTTGATTACTGTAGCCTTGTAATATATATTTTTTAAATTGAGGAGCATGATACATCTAACTTTGTTCCTCTTTCTCAAGTTGGCATTGGCAATTCAGGGTCTTTGGGGTTCAAAACAAATTTTAGGATTATTTGTTTTATTTCTGTGAAAAACGCCATTGGAATTTTGTTAGGAATTGTATTGATTCTGTAGATTAAGTAGTATGAACATTTTAACAATGTTCTTTCAATCCAGGAGCACAGAATATCTTTCCATTTATTTGTCTCTTCTCGAATTTCTTTGACCAGTGTCTTAATAGTTTTCAGAATGCAGATCTTTCACCTCCTTAAGTTTATTTCGTTATTTTATTCTTTTGATGCACTTGTAAATGACATTGCTTAAAAGCAACAGATTTTTGTGTATTGATTTTGTATCCTGCAATTTTACTGAATTCATTTATTCTAAAATTTTTGATGGTGTCTTTAGGGTTTTTAATAATATTATGTCATCTGCAAATAGTGACAGTTTTACTTTGTTCTTTCCAATTTGGATGAATTTTAATTCTTCTTCTTGCTTAATTATTCTAAGTAGGAACTTCAATACTGTGTTGAATAAAAGTGGTGAGAGTGGACATCCTTGTCTTGTTGCTGATCTTAAAGGAAAAGGTGCAGCTTTTCACCATAGAGTATGATGTTAGCTGTGAGCTTGTCATATATGGCCTTTATTATATTGAGGTATGTTCCCTCTATGCCCACTGTATTCAGAGTTTTTATCATAAATGGAGGTTGAATTTTGTCAAATGCTTGCTTTGCATCTATTGAGATGACCAACTGCTTTCTATCTTTCATTTTGCTAATGTGATGTAACATTCTGATTGATTTGCAGTTGTTGAACCATCTTTGCATCCTTGGAATAAATCCCACTCCATCATGCTGCGTAATACTTTTACTGAATTGTTGAAATCAGTTTGCTAATACTTTGCTGAGGATTTTTGCATCTATCTTCATCAGAGATGTTGGCCTGTAATTTTCTTTTCTTGTGGCTGGTTTTGGTATCAGGGTAATGCTGGCTTTGTAAAATGAGTTTGGAAATGTTCCCTCTTCTTTTATTTTTTTTTGTAAGAGTTTGAGTAGAATTTATATGTGTTCTTTAGATGTTTAGTAGCATTAACCAGTGAAGCTGTCTGCCCCTGAACTTTTGTTTGTTAGGAGGTTTTTAAATTGCTGACTCAATATCCTTACTAGTAATAGCCCTTTTCAGAATTTCTGTTTCTTCATCATTCATTCTTGGTAGGTACTATGTTTCTAGGAATTTATCCATTTCTCTAGGTTGTCCAATTTGTTGGCATAGAGTTGTTCATATTAGTATCTTACAATCCTTCCTATGGTCTGTGGTATCAGTTGTAATATCTCTTTCATTTCTAATTTTATTTATTGAGTTCTCTCTTTTTTTTTTTCTTGATGAGTCTAGCTAAAAATTTCTCAATTTTATCTTCTCAAAGACCCAGCTCATAGCTTCATTGATCTTTTCTACTCTTTTTAGTCTCTATTTCATTTATTTCTGCTCTGATTTTGGTCATTTCCTTCCTTCCACTAACTTTGGGCTGTGTTTCTTTTTATAGTTCCTTGAGGTGTAAAGTTAGGTTATTTGAGATTTTTCCTATTTCTTGGTGTAGGCATTTATCACTATGAGCTTCCCTCTTACAGATGATTTTGCTGCATCCTGTAAGTTTTAGTATGTTCTATTTTCATTTGTCTTAAGGTGTTTTTTGTTTTGTTTCTTCTTTGACCCATTGGTTTCATGTAACTGTAGTTGGAAAGGATGCTTGATATGATTTCAGTTTTCTGAAATGTATTAAGACTTCTTTTGTGCCAGCATATTATCTATTCTGGAGAATGTTTCTTGTGCACTTGGGAAGAATGTATATTCTGTTGCATTTGGATAGAATATTCTGTATATATTTTTTAAGTCCATCTGTTCTGATGTGTTTTTTATGGCTGATGTTTCCTTACTGATTTTTCTCTCTAGATGGTCTATCCATTGATGAAAGTGGAGTATTAAAGTCACTACTATTATTGTATAGCTGTCTATTTCTTCCTTTAGATCTATTAATATTTGGTATATATATTTAGATGCTTCCTATGTGGGATGCATAAATTTTTACAAATGTTAGATTCTTTTGTTGCATTGAACCTTTTACCATTATGTAATGCCTTTCTTTGTCTCTTGTTACAGTCTTTGATTTAAAGTCCGATGTAAGGTTAACTACCCCATCTTTCTTTTGGTTTCCATATCTTTTTGCATCCCTTCTCCTTCATTCTGTGTGTGTTATATCTGAATTGAGCCCCTTAAAGGCAGCATATAAGTGAGTCTTGTTGTTTTATCCATTCAGCCATTCTTTCTTTTTAAACATTTTATTTATTTATTTTTAAATGAAATGTAGTTGACATATTAGTTTCTGCTGTACAACATAGTGATTCAGCATTTATATATTTTATAAAACGATCACCATAATGAGTGTAGTTACCATCTGTCACCATACAAAGTTATTAAAATAATACTGACTGCATTCCCTATGCTGTACTTTACATCCCTATGACTTACTTATTTTGTAACTCTAAGTTTTTACCTATTAATCTCTTTCAGCTATTTTGCCCATACCCCCAATCACCTTCCCTCTGGCAACTACCAGTTTATTTTCTGCATTTGTGAGTCTGTTTCTCTTTTGTTCCTTTTGTTTTTTAGATTCCGTGTATAAGTGCAATCATGTATTTGTCTGTCTCTGTATGACTTATTTCACTTCACATTGTAGCCTCTAGGGCCATCCATGTTGTCACAAATGGCAAGATTTCATTTTCTTTTGTGGCTGAGTAATATTCCATTGTATATATACTACATCTTTATCCATTTGTCTAACAATGGACATTTAGATTGGTTGACTCCGTATCTCAGTCATTGTAAATAATGCAATAAACGTGGGGTCCATATATCTTTTCAAAATAGTTTTTTATTTGTTTTCAGGGAAATAGAGGTGGAGTTAGTGGATCATATTATATTTAAATTTTTAATTTACTGAGGAAGCTCTACATTGTGGAGGTACCAATTTACCTCCCAGTGACAGTTTACATGGGGTCCCTTTTCTCCACATGCTAGCCAGCATTTGTTATTTCTTGTCATCTTGATGTTGCCATCCTGACAGATATGAGGTGATATCTCATTGTGGTTTTGATTCGCATTTCCCTGATAGTGCTGTTGAGTATCTTTCCTTATGCTTAAGGGACATCTGTATGTCTTCTTTGGAAAAATGTCTTTTCAGGTCCTCTGCTCATTTTTTAATTGGATTGTTTAGGTTTGGGTTTTTTGTTGGTTTGTTGTTTTGTCTTGTATGAGTTCTCTATATATTTTGGATATTAATTTGTTATCAGATATGTCCTTTGCAAATGTATTCTCCCATTCAGTAAGTTGCCTTTTTGTTCTGTTAAGAGTTTCTTTCACTGTGCAAAAGCTTTTTAGTTTGATGCAGTCTCAATTGTTTATTTTTGCTTTTGTTGCTCTTCCCTAAGGAGACAGATACAAAAAACTATTGCTAAGACTGATGTACATGAGTTTATAGCCTCCATTTTTTTAAGAGTTTTGTGGTTTCAGGTCTTACATTTAGGTTGTTAATCCATTTTGAGTTTATTTTTGTATATGGTGTAAGAAAGCAGCTGATTTTCATTCTGCATGTAGCTGTCCTGTTTTCCCAGCACCATTTATTGAGGTGACTATCTTTTTAACATTTTATATCATTGCATTCCTTTCTAATAGGTCAACTGATCATTTAAGTATGGGTTTATTTCTGGGCTCTCTATTATCTTTCACTGATCTATGTGTCTGCTTTTGCATTCATACCATATTGTTTGGATTACTATAGCTTTGCAGTATAGTTTGAAATCAGGGATTGTGATACCTCTACTTTTATTCTTCTTCCTTAAGATTTCTTTGGCCATCTGGGGTCTTTTGTGGGTCCAAAAAAGTTAAGGTTATTTATTTTAGTTTTATGAAAAAAACTGTATTGGTATTTTCATAGGAATTGAATCTATTTGGATAGATAGCTTTGGGTAGTATGAGAATTTTAACAAGATTAATTTTTCCAATTTTTGAGTATGGTATATCTTTCCATTTATTTGTTTCTTCTTTAATTTCTTTCTACATTGTCTTACAGTTTTCACTTTCTTGGTTAAATTTATTTCTAGGTCTTTTATTTTTGTGATGCAGTTGTATGTGGGATTATTTTTGGTTTTTTTTTGTGGGTTTTTTTGTGGGGTTTTTTGTGGGATTATTTTCTTAATTTCTCTTTCTGCTACTTCATTATTAATGTATAGAAATGCAACAGATTTTTGTATATTTATTTTGTATCTTGCAACTTTATTGAATTCATTTATCAATTATAATAATAAGTCATCAGGGTTTCTTTTATATATAGTATCATGTCATCTGCAAATAGTGACAGTTGTACTACATTATCATTTTGGATGACTTTTATTTTCCTTGTCTGATTGCTGTGGTTAGGATTTCCATTACTATGCTGAGTAAAAGTGATGAGAGTAGACATACTTGTCTTGTTCCTTATCTTAGAAGAAAATCACCTCTTGGGGCGCATGGGTGGCTCAGATTGTTAAGCGTCTGCCTTTGGCTCAGGTCATGATCCCAAGGTCCTGGGATTGAGCCCTGCATCTGGCTCCCTGCTTGGCAGGGAGCTTGCTTCTCCCTCTCCCTCTACTGTTCCTCCTGTTTGTGCTTTCTCACTCTCTCTGTCAAATAAATAAATAAAATATTTAAAAAGAAAGAAAAAAAGAAAATCATCTCTTCACTTTGAGTATGTTAGCTGGGAGTTTGTCATATATGGCCTTTATATGGAAGATGCATCCCCTCTACACCCACTTTGCTCAGAGTTTTTATCATGAATGAATACTGAATTTTGTCAAATGCTCTTTTTGCATCTATTGAAGTAATCACATGATTTTTATCCTTCATTTTGCTACTGCAGTGTATCATATTGATTGATTTGCGGATGATGAACCATCCTTGAATTACTGGAATAAATCCCCTTGATTGTGGTAAATGATCTTTTTAATGTATTTTTGAATTCAGTTTGCTAATAATTTGTTGAGGATTTTTATATCCATATTGATTAGGGTCATTGTTCTGTAATTTTCTCTTTTTGTAGGGTCTTTGGTTTTGGTATCAGGGTAATGCTGGCCTCAAAGAATATTTTTGGAAGTATTCCTTCCACTTCAGTTTTTTGAAATAGTTTGAGAAAGAAAGATATACACTTTTCTTTAAATGTTTGGTAGAATACACCTGTGATGCCATCTGGTCCTGGAATTTGTTGGGAGTTTTAAAATTATTTATGTGATTTCATTACTAGTAATCAGTCTGTTCAGACTTTCTACTTCTTCCTGATTTAATTTTGGAAGCTTGTATATTTCTAGGAATTTATTTCTCCTAGGTTTTCCAATTAGTGTATAATTGATAATATTCACATATAATCCTTTGGGTTTCTGTGGTGTCAATTGTCACTTCTCTTTCATTTTTGATTTATGTTTATTTTAGTTCTTTGTTTTTGATGTGTCTGGCTCAAAGTTTATCAATTTTGTGTATCTTTGCAAAGAACTAGCTTTAAGTTTTATTAATCTTTTTTTTTTTTGATCTCTATTTCCACAGTGATCTTTATTGTTTGCTTTCTTCTTCTAAATTTAAGCTTTGTTCTTTTTCTACTTCTTTTGGGTGTAATGTTAGATTGTTTATTTGAGATTTTTATTTCTTGAGGTAGGCTGGTATCACTATAACCCTTCCTATTAGAACTGCTTTCGCGGTATCGCAAGCATTTTGAACATTGTTTTCATTTTCATATATTTTAAGGTATTTTTTAAATTTCCTCCTTGATTTCCTCCTTGACCTGTTGGTTGCTTAGTAGTAAATCCTTTAGCCTCCAATTGTTTCATGGGTGTTTTGGGTTTTTTTCTTGTAATTGGTTTCTAACTCCATAGTTTTGGTGTCATAAGAGTTGCTTGATTTGATTTCATTCTTATTTAATTTGTTGAGATTTGTTTTGTGGCTTAACATGTGATCTATCCTGGAGCATGTTACATGTGCACTTGAAAAGAGTGTATATTCTGCTTCTTTTGGATGGAATGTTCTGTACATATCTGTTAACTCCATCTAGTCTAATGGGTCATTTAAGGCCAATGTTTCCTTATTGATTTTCTGTCTGGGTGATGTGTTCATTGATGTAAGCTGGGTGTTAAAGTCCCTTACTGTTATCCTATCGCCGGCAATGTTTTCTTTAGGTCCGTTAATATTTGCTGTAAGTGTTTAGGGGCCCCTAGGTGCATAGATATTTAAGTGTTTCATTTCCTTCTTGGATTTATCCCTTTATCATTTCATAATGCCCTTCTTTATCTCTTTTTAGAGCCTTTTTAAAAAAGTCTGTTTTATCTCATAAGTATTGTTATCTCAGGTTTATTTTTGTTTCCATTTGCATGGAATATCTTTTTCCATCTCTTCACTTTTGGTCCATGTGTTTTGAGATCTGAAGTGAGTCTTTTGTAGGCAGCATATAGATTTGGTCTTGATTTTTAATCCATTCATCCACCATATGTCTTTTGATTGGAGCACTTAGTCCATTTATATTTTTTAATTATTTTTTTATCTTGGTGAGTGTACTCTTTAATCCCCATCACCTATTTCACCCATTTCCCCCACCCACCTCCTCCCTGGTAACCATCAGTTTGTTCTCTATAGTTAAGAACCTGTTTCTTGGTTTCTCTCTCTCTCTCTCTCTCTCCCTCCCCCTCTCTCCCTTCCTCCCTCTTCTCCCCCCTCTCTCTTTGTTTTGCTTGTTCGTTTTGTTTCTTAAATACCACATATGAATGAGATCATATGGCATTTGTCTTTCTCTGATGGATTTAATTCGCTTAGCTTTATACTCTCTAGCTCTATCCATGTTGTTGCAAATGGCAAGATTTCATTGTTTTTTATGGCTCAATAATATTTCATTGTGTGTGTGTATATATATACACCACATCTTCTTTATCCATTCATCTATTGATGGACACATGGGCTGTTTCCATATTTTGGCTATTATAAATAATGCTGCAATAGACATCTGGTGCATGTATCCCTTTGAATTAGTGCTTTGGTATTTTTTGGGTAAATACCCAGTAGTGCAATTACTGGATCACAGGATAGTTCTATTTTCAATTTTTTTGAGAAACCTCCATACTGCTTTCCACGGTGGCTGCACCTGTTTGCATTCCTGCCAACAGCGTACAAGGGTTCCTTTTTCTCCACATCCTCCCCAACCCTTGTTTCTTGTTTTGTTGATTTTAGCCATTTGACAGGTGTAAGGTGATATCTTATTACAGTTTTGATTTGCATGTTCCTGATGACGAGTGATGTTGAGCATCTTTTTGTGTGTCTGTAGGCCATCTGTATGTCATTGGAGAAATGTCTGTTTGTATCTTCTGCCCATTTTTAATTGGATTATTTGTTCTTTGGGGTGTTGAGTTGTGTAAGTTATTTATATATTTTGGATACTAACCCTTTCTTGGATATGTCATTTGCAAATATCATTCAGTAGTTTGTCTTTTACCTTTGTTGATTGTTTTCTTCACTGTACAGAGACTTTTTATTTTGATGTAGTCCCAGTAGTTTATTTTTGCTTTTAATTCCCTTGCCTCAGGAGACATATCTAGAAATATGTTGCTACAGCCAATGTCAGAGGAATTACTGCCTAACTTCTCTTGAAGAATTTTTATGGTTTCAGGTCTAACAGTTAGGTCTTTAATCCATTTTGAGTTTATTTTTGTGTACAGTGAAAGGAAGTGGTTCAGTTTCATTCTTTTGCATCCAGTTTTCTCAACACCATTTGTTGAAGAGAGACTCTTTCCCATTGCATTTTCATTCCTCCTGTGTTGAAGTTTAATTGACCATATTATTGTGGGTTTATATCTGGGTTTTCTGTTCTATTCCACTAATCTGTGTATCTATTTTTATGCCAGTACCATACTGTTTTAATTATTACCACTTTATAATATAACTTGAAAGCAGAAAATGTGATACCACCAGTTTTATTTTTCTTTTTCAAGGTTGCTTTGGCTATTTGAGGTCTTTTGTGGTTGCATACAAATTTTAGATTATTCAATCTAGTTCTGTCAAAACTGTCGGTATTTTGATAAGGATTGCATTAAATCTGTAGATTTCTTTGTGTAGTATAGACATTTTAATATTTGTTCTTCCAAACCATGAACATATAATGTCTTTCCATTTCTTTGTGTCTTCTTAAGTGTTTTATGGTTTTCAGAGTCCAGGTCTTTCACCTCTTTGGTTATATTTATTCCTTGGTATTTTGTTTTTGGTACAATTATAAATGGGACTGTTTTCTTAATTTCACTTTCTGCTGATTCATTATTAGTGTATAGGAATACAACAGATTTCTGTACATGGATTTTGTGTCCTGCAACTTTACTGAATTTATCAGTTCTAGTAGTTTTTTGGTGAGTCTTCAGGGTTTTCTATATATAGTATCCATGTCATCTGCAAATAATGAGAGTTTTACTTCTTCCTTACCAATTTGGATGCCTTTTATTTCTTTATGTTGTTTAATTGCTGTGACTAGGACTTCCAGTACTATGTTGAATAAAAGTGGTGAGAGTGGACATTCTTGTCTTGTTACCGATCTTAGGGGCAAAGCTCTCCATATTTCACCATGGAGTATGATGTTGGCTTTGGGTTATTCATATTAGGCCTTTATTATGTTGAGGTATGTTCCCCCTAGACCTATTTTGCAGAGAGTTTTCATCATGAATGGATGTTGTACTTTGTCAAATGCTTTTTCTGGATCTATTGAAATGATCACAAGATTTTTTATCCTATCTCTTATTGATGTGACATATCACATTGATTGTTTTGTGATTATTGAACCACCCTTGTGTCCTGGGAATAAATCCCACCTGATGAAGGTGTATGATTTTTTAAAAGATTTTATTTATTTTAGAGAGAAATGGAGAGTGTACACAAGGGTGGGGGGGCAGAGGGCAAGGGAGAGAGAGAACCTCAGGCAGACTCTATGCTGAGCACAGAGCCCAACACAGGGCTCAATCTCATGACTCTGAGATCATGACCTGAGTAGAAATCAAGAGTCAGATGCTTAACCGATTGAGCCACGCAGGCGCCCTGAAGTGTATGAATTTTTTTTTAATGTATCGTTGGATTCAGTTTGCTAATATTTTTTGAGGAATTTTGCATCTATATTCATGACAGATATTGGCCTGTATTTCTCCTTTTTTTGTGGTGTCTTTACCTGGTTTTGGAATCAGGGTGATATTGGCCTTATAGAATGAATTTGGAAGTTTTCCCTCCCCTGCCATTTTTTGGACTAGTTTGAGAAGAATAGGTATTATTTTTCTTTAAATGTTTGGTAGAATTCACTTGTGAAGCTGTCTGGTCCTGTACTATTTGGCATGGGAAGGGGGCTGGTCTTTTTGTATTATTGTTTAAATTTCATTGCTGGTAATTGGTCTGTTCAAATTTTCCATTTCTTCCTGCTTTAGTTTTGGTAGGTTATGTGTTTTTAGAGATTTATCCATTTTTTCCAATTGTTCAATTTGTTGGCATATAGGTTTTCATAATCTGTTAAAATTGTTTGTACTTCTGTGGTGTTGACTGTTATTTCTCCTCTTTCATTAGTGATTTTATTTGAGTCCTCTCTCTCTCTCTTTGATGAGTTTGGCTAGAGGTTTTTTTTTTTGTTTTTTTTTTTTAAAGATTTTATTTATTTGACAGAGAGAGACACAGCGAGAGAGGGAACACAAGCAGGGGGAGTGGGAAAGGGAGAAGCAGGCTTCCCGCCGAGCAGGGAGCCCGATGCGGGGCTCGATCCCAGGACCCTGGGATCATGACCCGAGCCGAAGGCAGACGCTTAACGACTGAGCCACCCAGGCGCCCCTGGCTAGAGGTTTATCAATTTTGTTGATCCTTTCAAAGAACCATCTCCTGGTTTCATTCATCTATTCTATTATTTTTAGTTTCTATAATCTGCTCTAATCTTTATTATTTCCTCCCTTTTGCTGGGTTGGAGTTTGTTCTTCTTTTTCTAACTCCTTTAGGTGTAAGTTTAGGTTGTTAATTTGAGATTTTTCTTGCTTCTTGATGTAGACCTGTATTGCTATAAACTTCCCTCTTTGAACCACTTTTGTTGCATTCCAAAGATTTTGGCATTTTAATTTGTTTCCATGTAATTTTTTTATGTCTTCTTTGATTTCTTGGTTGACCATTTCAGTGTTTAGTACCATGTTATTTAACCTCCATGTATTTGTGCTCTTTCCAGATTTTTTCTTGTGGTTGATTTCTAGTTTCATAGTGTTGTGGTCAGAAAAGATGCATGGTATGGCTGACTTTTAATTTGTTGCAACTTGTTTTGTGGCCTAATAATAATAATAATAATATGTGATCTATTCTGGAGAATGTGCCATCTTTTAGAATGGGATGTTCTGAATATGTCTATTAAATCCATCTGGTCCAGTGTGTCATTCAAAGCCATTGTTTCCTTGTTGATTTTCTGTTGGGGTGATCGGTTTAGTCCATTTACATTTAAACTAATTATTAAGATATATGTATCTATTGCCATTTTGTTGATTTGGGGGGGGGGGTGTATTTTATAATTCTCACTGCTCTGTCCTTCTCTAGCTCTGTTATCTTCTGATTTTATTTTTAACTTCATGTTATGTTTGGACTCCTTTCTGTTTATTTTTTGTATATTTGTTATTGATATTTGGTTCCTGGTTACCGTGAATTTCATATATAACATCTGATGTATATAGCAGACTATCTTAAGTCAATGGTAGCTTAAGCTCAAGTGTGTTCTAAAAGTACTACAGTTTGACTTCCCCCTCTGTTTTATGTATATGTCATATTTTACATCTCTTTATTTTGCATATCACTTGACTAATTTTTCAGGTATAATTGATAGTACTACTTTTAACTTTCATACTTGCTTTATAAGTGACTGGTTTTACTATGTTTGCTTTTACCTTTGAAAGTTTTTCCTTCATAATTTTCTTCTAGTGATGGCCTTTGGTTTAATGAAGTCCCCTTAACATTTCTTAGAAGGCCAGTTGAGTGGTGATAAACATTTTTAACTTATGTTTGTCTAGGAAACTATCTCCTTTAATTCTGCAATGATAACCTTGACAGGTAGAGTATTCTTGGTTGAAGGTTTTTTTCCTTTCAGCACTTTAACTATATCATGGCACTTCCTTACGGCTGCAAAGTTTCTGCCAAAAATCAGCTCATAGTCTTCTGGGTGTTCCCTTCTAGGTTATTGGTTTCTTTTCTCTGGTTACCTCTAAGATTCTCTTTATTTTTGGACATTTTAATTATTATGTGCCCTGGTGTGTACTTCATAGGGTTCATCTTACTCAGGGCTCTCTCTGCTTCCCGGACCTAGTGTCTCTTTCCCAAGTTTGTCAAAGTTGTCAAATATTACATCTTCAAATACATTTTTTTGCTGTTTTGTCTATCTCTTCTCTTTTTGGGACCCCTATCATGCAAATTTTAGTATGTTTAATGTTGTCGCAGAGGTTCCTTAACCTATCCTCATTATTTTTGTTCTTTTTTCTTTTTGCTATTCAGCCTGGATGATTTTTACTACCCAGTCTTGCAGATCATTGATACTTCTTCATCCTCTCATCTGCTGTTGATACCCTTAGTTTATTTTTCATTTCAGCTATTGTATTCTTCATCTCTGATTGGTTCTTTTTTATATTTTCTATCACTTTGTCAAAGTTCTCACTGGGTTCCTTCACTCTTCTCCAAAGTCTGGTGAGTATGTTTATGACCATTACTTTGAACTCTATCCCATAGATTGGTATCTTCGCTTCATTACATTTAGGGTTTATTGTTTGTTTGTTTTGGGGGTGTTTTTGTATTTTTGTTGTTTGTTTGTTTTTAGATTTCTGGTTTCTGTCATTGGGAGCATGTTCCTCCCTGACTTATTTTATCTGACTTCTTGTGTTTGTATCTATGTTTCAAGTAGGTCATCTATGTCTCCTGGCCTTAAAGGTAGTGGCCTTTTGTAGAGGTGTCCTCTGGGGCCTACTGGCACTCCAGGGATATCCCCTATTTGGGCTGTGTATGCTCTTCTGTATATCGGGACCACTACCACTGCAGGCAGGCTAGTGGACAAGGCTGGCCCCCAGGTCAGCAGCTGCAATGCCTGGCCCCAGTTTCTGGGAGTGCCCTGGCAGAAGGGGTTGGTCCCAGCATGACTGTCTGAGAGGCGTGGCTGGGGCTGCAAGTGTGCTTGTGGGTGAAGTTACTCCCCAGTGTGTTTGGCTGTGAAGCTCAGCCACAGCTTTTGTGGCCATGCTGGTGAGAGAGGATGCCCAACCCAAGACCAAAGTGTCTTTGGAGGGGCATCAGTCCCAACTGAAGCTGCTTCCTGGGTGTGGTAGTGCAGGAGCCACTTAAGCGGGGAACACTGGTCCCAAGCAAGGCTGCCTGCCATGTGTAGGGTGGGAGCCACTTTGCTGGGATACCTACCAGAGCAGGTCCACAGGGGTACATCTGGGCAGGGCAAATGGTGTTAGCAAGGTATATAGAGACGTTGGAACTGACTCACAGCAGCTTTGGGCCAGCTGGGCTAAAGGAGTGCAAGAAAAATGGCACCTGCCAGTGTTTTCAGTCCTGGAGAGAGGTGCAAGAGTTCCAAGAGATCCCCATGCCTATGATACACACTCTAACCTTAGTCAGCAAAAATCCTTCCTGTATAGGCCGGGCACTTTTCAAACTCCTGCTTCTTGCTGAGTCTCAGACCAAGTATTACTGTGTGTGAACTCCTTAAGACTGGAGGTTTCATTTCCTACAACCCTTTGGCTCTCCCAGAGTTACACCCCACTGGTTTTCAAATGTTCTAGAGTGAAGCTCTGCTGATTTGCAAATCCAGACTTTATGGTGGTTTGTCACCTCAAGTGCAGATCCCCAGGGCAGGGGTGTGCCGTCTGTGTGGCTTGAATTCCTTGCTCCTGAAGAAGAAACTTGTACTATCACTCCCAGTTGTGGGTCACTGAGCCAGGGGTTTGGTTCCTGACTACATCTCTTCTCAATGTGTGTGTGTGTGTGTATGTGCACATGTATGTTTATATCTTTAGCTATAGAAGAGCTATTCTTCTAGTCTTCAGCTTATTCTCAGAGTGAGTTGTAATATAAGTACTCAAAACCTTGGTATATCTGTGGAAGGAGGTGAACTCAGGATCTTCCTACTCCACCATGTTCCGAGAACTCCCACTCTGTCTTTTCATTGGAGAATTTAGCTGATTTGCATTTAAAGTAATTATTGAAATGTATGTACTTATTGCAACTTTGTTAATTCTTTTCTAGCTGTTTTGTTGTTCTTCTGTATCCTTTTCTTCTTTTGTTCCATTCCTTTGTGGTTTGATGTCTTTCTTTAAAGTATGTTTAGATTCCTTTCTCTTTATCTTTTCTGTATCTACTATAGGTTTTTGCTTTGTGGTTACCATGAGGCTTCAAATAACGACTTAAATTTTTAACAGTGTATTTCAATTTGATAACAATGTAAGTTTGAATACATTCTAAAACTCTACATTTTTTTATTCTCTCCTCATCCACATTTTAGGTTTTTGATGTCACATTTTATATCTATTGATCTTATGTATCCCTTAATTAATTGTTGTACTTAGTTATTTTTCCTGCCTGTGTCTTGTCTGGAAAACTCTGTCTCTTCTTCAATTCTGAATGTATGTTTTACCTGGTAGAATATCCTTGGTTGGAAGGTTTTTCTTTCTTTCAGCCCTTTGCTGACCAGAAGAAAGTGGCACAATATGCTCAGTTTCTGCTGATAGTCTTATGGGGGTTTTTCTCTTACTGTTTTTAAGATTCTGTTTGTCTTTACTTTTGGCATTTTAATTATAATGTGTCTTGGTGTGGGTATTTTTGGGTTCATCTTTGGATTTCTCTGGATGTATTGTATCTGGATGTCTGTTTTCTTCCCAAGGCTAGGGAAATTTCAATCATTATCTATTCAAATAAGTTTTCTGCCCCATTTTCCCTTCTTCTTCTGCAGCCCCTATGATATGAACATTATTCTGCTTGATATTATACCATAAGCTGTTTGAGCTATCTTGGCTTTTTGTTTTGTTTTTCTGCTGTGATTGGGTGAATTTTACTGTTATGTCTTTGAGTTCACTGATGCTGTCTTTTGCTTCATGTATTCTGCTGTTGAAGCCCTCTATTTTTCAGTTTAATTATTGTATTCTTCTCTTTGACTTTGACTTGCTCTTTGACTTCTTTTTGGTACTTTCTTACATTTTTTTTTAAAGATTTTTTTTATTTATTTGAAGAGAGAGACACAGCGAGAGAGGGAACACAAGCAGGGGGAGTGGCAGAGGGAGAAGCAGGCTTCCCGCTGAGCAGGGAGCCTGATGCAGGGCTCGATCCCAGGACCCTGGGATCATGACCTGAGCCGAAGGCAGACGCTTAACGACTGAGCCACCCAGGCACCCCAGTTTCTTACATTTTCTGTCTGTTAGTTGAAATTCTCACTGTGTTCATCCTTTTTTTTTTTTTTCCCCTTTGGTTTGGTGAGAATCTACATGGACATTATTTTGAACTCTTTATCAGGTAAATAAGTTATCTCCATTTAATTAGGGATTATTTTTCTGAGGTTTTATCTTGTTTGTTTCTTTGAAACATATTCCTGTTTTTTTTTTCATTTCCCTTGGCTCTCTGTGTTGGTTTCTATGCATTAGATAAAACAGCCATCTCTCTCCATTGTGAAGGAGTGGCTTCATGTAGGAGATGAAACTTACTGTTCAATCCTGCCCTAGCTCTTTGTTGTGTCTCAAACCTTTATGATTATCCAAGAAGCTTATTTCATTTTTAGTGGCTCCCAGTTGAGGGCCTGCCTATACATGTGAATTCCCAAAGGGGAGGAAATCAGCCCCTAGATTCAGGCTGATTGGAAGCCAGACCCTAGGCAGGAGCTTTTAAAGTATTCAAGGGACATCTTCTGGGCAGCGGCCACAAAAACCAAGACACCAGACATGTGTAAAAGCTCCTCTCCCTGAGATATTGGTGCTTTGGAGTGTGGCAGAGGGAAAATTCAAAGATAACTCTTGCCCTGTGAAGTCTCCAGAGTATTACAGTGGGCCCTTACATGTGTGTTTAGTTAAAAGCCTGCCCCTTGGGCTTCAGCTATGCAGGTAAACTAATAGGGCCTCTTTCACAGAAAGACTGCATGCTTAGTCTGTTGCCTCTTTGTATCCTGGGGCTGCCAGCCAGGTGAGAGTTCTTTCTCCCTTGGTTATATATAATCTCATGGGGCATGCAAGCAGAAGCCCCACCAGCCACCAGAGCCAGGCAACCTACAGGTGGTCTCCTGGTCAGCAACTATAAGAATTGGGACACAACACAGGAATGTACAGGCTCCTTTCTGGGAGATACTGGCAAGCTGAATCAAGGTAGAGGCAGAGTGCAGAGATGATGATCGTCATCCTCCATCCCTTAGAGAACCTCTGTAGGCCCCTAGATAGATGCCAAACCAGAAGCCTGCCCTTCTGGCTGAAACTCCAGGACCAGCAAATAGACGTCTTTCCCAAAGGACTGGGGGGGGGGGGGCAGGCGTGTACTTCACTCTGCTGTCTGCGCAGTGTCCTGGGATGGCAGCCAGCTAAGAACTGTGTCACCAATTGTTAAAGTCTTAGAGGACCAAAGAATGCAAGCCCCTTTGGCCACTAGAGTCAAGTAAGCAAGGGGCATCCCCCAGACAGCAGCCACAAAACTAATGCCCAGATGCATGTAAAAGCTCCTCTTCTGGGAGATATTGGTGCTCAGGAGCATAGCAAAGGAAAAGCACAAGGCTAGCCCTTGTTCTCTGAGATCTCTGGAAAGGATTAAAATGTGTGTTTGATTAGAAGCTTGCTTCTTCTGCAGACTCTACAAAGATCAACTAATAGGCCTCCTTCACAGAAAGACTGGGCTCCTTGGAATGTTGCCTCTTTCTGTGTCCTCAGGATGGTAGCCTTTGAAGAACTCTGCCTCCATTTGTTACAGTCCTGTGGGACCCTGGGAGCATAAGCCCCACTGGTCACCAGAGCCAGGTAATCTAGATGTGTCCCTCGTGGCAGCCACAAATACTGGGACACCAGAGCAGGGTAAAGGCCCCTTTCTAGGAAATACTGCCTAGCTAGAGCAAGTTACAGGGATAGCTCAAAGATGGCAGCTCCAAGCCTTTGTGCCCAGAGAGTACACAAACAGATGCTTAGATGTGCATTATTAGATCCTGCCTCTCAGACTGATGCTTTAAGATGAGCAAATAAAATCTGGGCCCCTTTCAAGTAGCTGCCTCCATGCTAATCCCTGGTGTGAGTGAGTCCAAGCACATAAGGCCTTTAAGAGCCATTTCTCAATTTGGTATAACCTTGTGGTTCTTGTAGATGTGAGCCTTTTTGGTTTTCTTTTTTTTTTCTTTTTTATTATTATGTTAATCACCATATATTACATCATTAGTTTTTGATGTAGTGTTCCATGATTCATTGTTTGCGTATAACCCAGTGCTCCATGTAGTACGTGCCCTCTTTAATACCCATCACCAGGCTAACCCATCCCCCCACTCCCCTCCCCTCTAGAACCCTCAGTTTGTTTTTCAGAGTCCATAGTGTCTCATGGTTTGTCTCCCCCTCCGATTTCCCCTCCTTCATTTTTCCCTTCCTACTATCTTCTTTTTTTTTTTTAACATATAATGTATTATTTGTTTCAGAGGTACAGATCTGTGATTCAACAGTCTTACACAATTCACAGCACTCACCATAGCACATACCCTCCCCAATGTTTATCACCCAGCCACCCGATCCCTCCCACCCCACCCCCCACTCCAGCAACCCTCAGTTTGTTTCCTGAGATTAAGAATTCCTCATATCAGTGAGGTCATATGATACATGTCTTTCTCTGATTGACTTATTTCGCTCAGTATAATACCCTCCAGTTCCATCCACATCATTGCAAATGGCAAGATTTCATTCCTTTTGATGGCTGCATAATATTCCATTGTATATATACACCACATCTTCTTTATCCATTCATCTGTCGATGGACATCTTGGCTCTTTCCATAGTTTGAGCCCCTTTGGTTTTCTTTTCTCTTTTTTTTTTTTTTTAAGATTTTATTTACTTACTTGACAGAGAAATAGAATGAGAGCATAAGCAGGCAGAGTGGCAGGCAGAGGGAGAGGGAGAAACAGGCTCTCCACTGAGCAGGGAGCTGGACATGGGGCCCGATCCCAGGACCCCAGGATCATGACCTGAGCTGAAGGCAGCCGCTTAACTGACTGAGCCACCCAGGTGCCCTGAGCCCCTTTGGTTTTCAAAGCTAGATGTTTCAGGGGCTCCTCTCTCAGGTGTACATCTTAAAAGTTGGGGTGACTGATGTGGGGTTCAAGCTTTTCACTTCTCAGGGAGAAGCTCTGGGTTTTAAGTTCCTTCTGTATTGTGAGTCACTGCAGCAGGAGTCAGATTTATGGTAAGATTGTGTCTCAGCTTCTCTTACCCCATCAGTGTAGGTTTTTTCTCGTTTCCTCAATGTGTAGGAATTACTCAGCTAATTTTTAGTTTCTTTTTCTTTTTTTCAGAGGACATTGTTCCATATACATCCGTATGGTGAGTTCAGAATCTTTCTATGTTGCCATCTTCAACTGCAACCCTCCTTTGGTTTTAAGGCTGAATAATATTCCATCATCTATATATCACATATTCCTTTTCCATTCATCCATCAACAGACACTTAGACAGTTTTCATCATTTGCATATTTTAAATGATGCTGCTATGAACACGGGAGTGCAGATATCTGTTCAAGATAAGGATTGTGTTGGGCGCCTGGGTGGCTCAGTCATTAAGCACCTGCCTTCGCCTCAGGTCATGACCCCAGGGTCCTGGGCTCGAGCCCAGTGTCAGGCTCCCTACTCAGCGGGAAGCCTGCTTCTCTCTCTCCCACTCCCCCTGCTTGTGTTCCCTCTCTCACTCTGTCTCTCTGTGTCAAATAAATAAATAAAATCTTTAAAAAAAAAAAAGATAAGGATTGTGTTTCTTATGGATATATGCCCCAAAGTGTGATTGTTGGATCATTTGATAGTTCTCTTGTTAATTTCTTGAGGAACCTCCATACTGTTTTCCATGGTGGCTTACCAGTTCACCTTCCCACCAACAGTACATAGGGGTCCCCTTTTCTCTATACCTCACCAACACTTGTTATTTCTTGTCTTTTTGAAAGTAGCCATCCTAACAGGTGTGAGGTGATATCTCATGATTTTGATTTGCATTTCCTTGATAATGAGTGACGTTGAGCACATTTTCATGGACCTGTTGACCATTTGTATGTCTTCTTTGGAAAAATGTCTATTTAGGTCTCTTCCTCATTTTTTTAAATTATTTTTTTATTATTGTTATGTTATGTTAATCACCATACATTACATCATTAGTTTTTGATGTAGTGTTCCATGATTCATTGTTTGCGTAGAACACCCAGTGCTCCATGCAGAAATTGGCTATTGGGTTCTTTTGCAATTAAGTCATATGAGCTCCTTGTATATTTTGGATATTAACCCCTTATCAGATACGTGGCTTGCAAATATTTTCTCCCATCTGTTAGGTTGTCTTTTCATTTTGTCGATGATTTCCTATGCCATACAGAAACTTTTTAACTTGATATTGTCTTGCTTGTTTATTTTTGCATTTGTTGCCTTTGCTTTAAGTATAACATTAAAAAAAAAATTCCCATCACCATTATCAAGGATTTTACCCCTCTCTTTAATTTCTGGTAATACAAGATGGTACAGATTCCTCTTGTACTTTCCCTTTCCCAGGCCCTCGAATCATTTATCTAAGAAGTCCTCATTCTCATTATTGTATTGTATAAAATACAAGCTTCTTGAAGGTAAGAATTTTGTTATTTTTACCACATTTCAATATCTATAAGCATCCCTGGCACCTAGTAAGCACTGGATTAGTTCTTGTAGAATGAATATTTGAATGACCGAATGCATATTAGAACTTTATGAAAGGTACCAGTAGCCTCTAGACCTACCATATCATGTCTTAGTTAATAATCTGTAAGAAAAGGAAATGATGAGCTTGGGCCCTGGTTGCAGCCTGCCTGCCTAACTTCTTTGTGCTTATCCCATCTGTAAACTGGAGAAAGAAACCCCTCCCTTGTGGTACTGAGCTCATTAAATGGGCCAATCCATGTATGGCACTTGTAACAGCATCTGGCCCATAGTAACTGTTCACTAAATATTAGATACTATTATTCTTACTGTGTTTTACTAAAATATGATCTGCATGTTGATTTGATTCTTCCATCTATTTCCTCTGACAGTACTTACTGATTTACACTAATTTTCCATTTTAATCTGTTCATCAGAGCCAAATTAGCCTCCCCTTACACCCTAATCTGAGGAATGTTAAGTGACCACATCCTCCTCCTCTGTGTTCACATTCAATTAAGGGGGGACAGGGGAGAGAAAGAGTCAGGTAATGAGTAAGAACAAAAGTTTTATTACTACTAATGCTGGCTTTTATTATTTGGTGTAGACCTAAGGCCCAAATGGCCCTTGTAGTCCTTTCGCTATGGCTAGACTTGGGATCTGCATGAGGATGGCTGCCCCACAGAGGGTCAAGGTAAATGATGCTATCTTATTCTCACTTGAGATTAGGATACCCAAAAGATAGGTCATGTGTGCATAGCTAAGTTGAATACATTAACCCAGTGCAGGAGAGAATTACAGATCAAAGACTGTCAGACTCAAAAGGACTACCCTTCCTCTATGGGAAACACAAGTGAAAAAGATGAGTAAAGACAGTAGTTTATTCTCAATACTTCAGAGTGAGCTTATGTTCCCATTTCATGGACTTGTACTAATGACAGGAGAGGAAGAAAGTGGTCTTTCATAGCTCCCACCTCCCTCCCGTAAAGTGTGAATCACAGAAAACACAAACCTACTTCCCTACCAGCTAAGAGGATTATGTCACACGTAAAGAACTTCAGCAGCTGAAAAAGGCCTCTCTGATTCACCTGAACCAGAAAAAAAAAAATGCAGGAATCTGATTTATTTGATTTTTCTCTTTTAAATTCTAACTGCATCCTCACACCCAAAACAAATATTATGCATGGAAGTCAGTTGCTTAGTTAGCACAAGAGCGGTTTTGTTTCCGTGACATAAATTCAAGTTAGGATAGGTCGGGTGACTTATGTAAAAACCACGGGCTTCCCTCTTGGTGTTGATCACCTGATCTGAAAAGTGCCTTTTCCAGGTTTTTATGAATGGACTGATTGGCAGTCCTGAACCCATTTGCATGGATGTGGCTAACGACTTAAACTCAACAACTAGGCTTGCAAATAGGTCATATCTTACTTGTCAACGCTGATGGATTGTGAGTGGGTGTGTGGAGTCTGATGCTGAGCATTTTCAGACCACTTTGGGCTTAGGAGGGAATAAAAGATGGCTATGATCTCTACCATGAGTTGGGCAAGACAGAGCAGTGGAAAGGGCTTGGTTTTTTATGTCTTATACATTTAAGTCAGTGTCACATGTCACCTTTCACGCTAATTTCTCCACTTACTGTAATTAATTGCAAAATGCTCAAATGTTTGTTGCTTATTTGGATGGACTCATCCTTGGGAAGGTGAGCTTTAAGACGGCAAGGATCAAAAACTCAAGTAACTGCCAGGCAGATAACATTACCAGACCAGAAATAGAATACAATTGGGTAGTACTGACCGTAAAAACACCTAGAAACTTGCCCCAAAGTGAAAGAAACAGAATGTTACCAGAACCATTGAACCTCCTTATATGTCCATCCCCCATCCTGTTCCTCACATTATTTCCCCCCGGAGGAAACCATATATGTGTCATTTCTCTTGGTTGGTTTTTGGCTTGTCCTTTTTGTATTGACTGGTTTCCTATATTGCCTAAACAAAATACTGTTATTTTTGGCTGTTTGGGGACTTAATAAAAATGAAATCGTACTGCACTCATTCTTCAGTGACTTGCTGCTGCTATAACCACACTTTTAGGTGACTCGAAGGGCACAATTGCAAGATTTTCTCTATAGAGTGTGTTCCAAGATCAGGAACTCTAGATTGCACGGAATGTGCTTGTTCAATTTTGCTACTTAGTAGCCTAGTGTTTCCTCAAGTGGGTGTGTTATTTGCAGCTCCCACCTGCCAGGTAGAACTCGCCTTGTTCTGCATCTTCAGCAACACTTGGATTTGTTGGCTGTTTGACTTTTGCCAAAAGACTGAGTATGTGGTAGTATCTCACTGAAATTTTAATTTGCATTTTTCTGACAACAGATGAGCATCCCTTAATATTTTTATGGGCATTTATATTTCCTTTTGGTGTCTTTTGTAGATTTTTTTTCTATTGCATGTTTTGTCTACATTTCTGTTAGGATTTTTTTTTTTATTAACATATAATGTATTTGTTTCAGGGGCAGAGGTCTGTGATTCATCAGTCTTAACAATTCACAGCGCTCACCATTGCACATACCCTCCCCAACGTCTATCACCCAGCCACCCCATCCCTCCCAAGCCCCTCCACTCCAGCAACCCTCACTTTGTTTCCTGAGATTAAGAGTTTCTTATGGTTTGTCTCCCTCTCTGGTTTCGTCTTGTTTCATTTTTCCCTCCCTTCCCCTCTGATCCTCTGTCTTGTTTCTCAAATTCCATATATCAGTGAGATCATATGATAATTGTCTTTCTTGGATTGACTTATTTTGTTTAGCCTAACACCCTCTAGTTCCATCCACATCATTGCAAATGGCAAGATTTCATTTTCCGATGGCTGCATAATATTCCATTATATACATACACCACATCTTCTTTATCCATTCACCTGTTGATGGACATCTAGGCTCTTTCCATAGTTTGGCTATTGTGGACATTGCTGCTATAAACATTGAGGTGCACCTGCCCCTCCAGATCACTACATTTGTATCTTTGGGGTAAATACCCAGTAGTGAATTTGCTGGGTTGTAGGGTAGCTCTCAGGACCCTCGGGGTCACAGAAAGCCCAGGGGTGCCTGAGTGTGGCAGAGCTCCCAAGTATCAGAGCAGGGAAGCCGGCAGCAAAGACGGAGCCGAGGAGTGGATTCTCTGTTAGGATGTTTTAAGGACATTTAAATTCTTCAAATCATCTAGAATTGATATTTATGTATAGTGTGAGATAGGGACGCAAATTCATGCTGTTCTATACTGAAAAACAACTATCCCAGCACCAATTGTTTTGGATAGTACATCCTTTTCTTCACTCATTTTACAGCACGAATTGTATTCATATATGTGGGGTTTGCTTACATGTGGGTTTTTTACTTCTAGATTCACTGTTCTCATACAGTAGCTTATTTATGTATCCCTATGACATATAACATTATCTTGATGATTATAGCTGCAGAGTAAGTGCTGATATTTGGCAGAATAAGGTCCCCATCTGGTTCTTCTTTTAAGCTGTTGTTATGACTCTGTTCTATTTTATATAAATTTTAGAATCAGATTGTAAAATCGTTCCCCCCCACACCACACACATACAAAAAATCTTTTCTTCTTGGGCGCCTGGGTGGCTCAGTCGTTAAGCGTCTGCCTTCGGCTCAGGTCATGATCCCAGGGTCCTGGGATCGAGTCCCACATCAGGCTCCCTGCTCAGCAGGAAGCACGCTTCTCCCTCTCCCACTCCCCATGCTTGTGTTCCTGCTCTCGCTGTCTCTCTCTGTCAAATAAATAAATAAAATCTTAAAAAAAAAATATTTTCTCCTTTGTGTATGTCATCAGTCTTGAAAAAGGTTTACCTATTTATCTTTTCAAAGTACTAGCTTTTACTTTTGTTAATCTTCTCTCTTTTTTCCTCTGCGTTATATAGATGTCTGTTCTTATCTTTAGCACATCCTTAATTCTTTATTCTTATCCATTTGCTCTATTTCTTTTTTTTACACTTTTTTTATTATATTATGTTAATCACCATACATTACATCATTAGTTTCTGATGTAGTGTTCCATGATTTATTGTTTGCATATAACACCCAGTGCTCCATGCAGAAAACGTGCCCTCTTTAATACCCATCACCAGGCTCACCCATCCTCCTCCCCTCTAGAACCCTCAGTTTGTTTTTCAGAGTCCATAGTCTCTCATGGTTCGTCTCCCCCTCGAATTTCCCCACCTTCATTCTTCCCCTCCTGCTATCTTCTTCTTTTTTTTTTTTTTGACATATATTGTATTATTTGCTTCAGAGGTACAGATCTGTGATTCAACAGTCTTGCACACTTCACAGCGCTCACCAGAGCACATACCCTCCCCAATTTCTATCACCCAGCCACCCCATCCCTCCCACCCCCCACTACTCCAACAACCCTCAGTTTGTTTCCTGAGATTAAGAATTCCCAATATCAGTGAGGTCATATGATACATGTCTTTCCCTGATTGACTTATTTCGCTCAGCATAATACCCTCCAGTTCCATCCACGTTGTTGCAAATGGCAAGATTTCATTCTTTTTGATGGCTGAATAATATTCCGTTGTATATATATACCACATCTTCTTTAGCCATTCATCTGTCGATGGACATCTTGGCTCTTTCCACAGTTTGGCTATTGTGGACATTGCTGCTATAAACATCAGAGTGCACGTATCCCTTCGGATCCCTACATTTGTATCTTTGGGGTAAATACCCAGTAGTGCAATTGCTGGATCATAAGGTAGCTCCATTTTCAGCTTTCTGAGGAACCTTCATACTGTTTTCCAGAGTGGCTGCACCAGCTTGCATTCCTACCAAAAGTGTAGGAGGGCTCCCCTTTCTCCGCATCCCCGCCAACATCTGTGGTTTCCTGACTTGTTAATTTTAGCCAATCTGACTGGTGTGAGGTGATATCTCATTGAGGTTCTGATTTGGATTTCCCTGATGGCGAGCGATGTTGAGCACTTTTTCATG
>NC_058403.1:177018833-177097808 GCF_002201575.2 Neomonachus schauinslandi | reverse complement strand
GAAGAAGAAGGTAGCAGGAGGGGAAGAATGAAGCGGGGGAAATCGGAGGGGTAGACGAACCATGAGAGACGATGGACTCTGAAAAACAAACTGAGGGTTCTAGAGGGGAGGGGGGTGGGAGGATGGGTTAGCCTGGTGGTGGGTATTGAGGAGGGCACATTCTGCATGGAGCACTGGGTGTTATGCACAAACAATGAATCATGGAACACTTCATCTAAAACTAATGATGTAATGTATGGGGATTAACATAAGAATAAAAAAAAATTAAAACTCAGACATTCAAAAAAAAAGAAAGATAGGAATTTAGTGCCATTGTATTGCCTGTAATGTGACTGTTACTGTATATTGTCTTGTTCCTTTCTAGTTTATGTTGCTTTTAGGCTCTCTCTTTGCTTAGAGGACCCCTTTCAAGATTTCTTGTAGGGCTGGTTTCGTGTTTGCAAATTCTTTTAGTTTTTGTTTGTCCTGGAAGCTTTTTATCTCTCCTTCTATTTTCAATGACAGCCTAGCTGGATATAGTATTCTTTGCTGCATATTTTTCTCATATAGTGCTCTGAAAATATCATGCCAGTCCTTTTTGGCCTGTCAGGTCTCTGTGGATAGGTCTGTTGCCAATCTAATGTTTCCACCGTTGTAGGTTACAGATCTCTTGTCCCGAGCTGCTTTCAGGATTTTCTCTTTGTCTCTGAGACTTGTAAGTTTTACTATTAGATGTCAGGGTGTTGACCTATTTTTATTGATTTTGAGAGGGGTTCTCTGTGCCTCCTGGATTTGATGCCTGTTTCCTTCCCCAAATTAGGGAAGTTCTCTGTTATAATTTTATCCAATATACCTTCTGCCCCTCTCTCTCTCTCTTCTTCTTCTGGGATCCCAATTATTCTAATGTTGTTTCGTCTTATGGTATCACTTATCTCTCGAATACTGCCCTCGTGATCCAGTAGTTGTTTATCTCTCTTTTTCTCAGCTTCTTTATTTTCCATCATTTGGTCTTCTATATCGCTAATTCTCTCTTCTGCCTCATTTATCCTAGCAGTTAGAGCCTCCATTTTTGATATCACCTCATTAATAGCCTTTTTCATTTCAACTTGGTTAGATTTTAGTTCTTTTATTTCTCCAGAAAGGGTTTCTCTAATAACTTCCATGCTTTTTTCAAGCCCAGCTAGGATCTTTAAAATCATCATTCTGAACTCTAGTTCCAACATCATACTAATGTCCGTATTGAGTAGGTCCCTGGCAGTCGGTACTGCCTCTTGTTCTTTTTGTTGAGGTGAGTTTTTCCGTCTTGTCATTTTGTACAGAGGAGAATAGATGAATGAGAGAACAAAATGCTAACAGGGTAACAACGTCCCCAGAAAATATACTCTAAACAAATCAGAAAAGACCTGAAACCGGGGGAAAAGAAAGGGAAAGAAAGAAAAGAAAAAGATAAAAACAAAAACAGAACAAAACAAAAAGAACAGAATATGATCAAATATGATCAGGCTGGTGCATAGATCAGTGCCACACACTAGATTTTGGGTGTATTTTGGTCTGTTAGAAGAAAGTGCCTCCCAAAATTTTAAAGAAAGAAAAACTTATATATGTACAAAAATATGGGTTAATATGATGAAGGGATGAATATGACTGTAAAGATGAAAATTATAAAAGATTTTATAAAAGGAATTGATAAGTTGTTTGAAAAAAGAAGAGGATTTAAAAAAAAAAAAAGGAGAGAATGTGATCAGGCAGGAGACTAGAACAAAGCCATACACTAGAGATTTAGGGTATATTTTGATCTGTTAGAAGAAACTATCTCAAAATTTTAAAGAGAGAACAACTTATATATATATATATATATATATATGCCAAAAATAAGGGTAACTGCTATGAAGGGATAGAATATGACTCTAAAAATGAAAAATAAAAATTTTTAAAAAAGGGATTGATAAGATGTTGGTTGAAAAAGGGAAAAAGAAAAATTCAAAGAAAAAAAAGACAGTTAAAAAAAAATTAACTTTGAAAGACTAAAGGATCATGGTAAAACAGCCATGGATTCTATGTGCATTATTCCCCTAGCACTGGAGTTCTGCCATTCTCATTGATCGGTAAACTTGGTCTTGGCTGGCTGTTCTCGCTGATCTTCTGGGGGAGGGGCCTGTTGCCGTGGTTCCCAAATGTCTTTGCTGGAGGTGGAATTGCCCTGCCCTTGCCCGGTCTGGGCTAAGTACTCTGCTCGGTTTGCTCTTGGGAGCTTTTGTTCCCTGCAAGCTTTCCGTACAGCTTTGGAGGCTGAGAATGAAAATGGCGGCCTCCCAATCTCCACCCCGGAGGAGCCGAGAACTTGGGGCCCCGCTCCTCAGTGAGCCCCCAGAGAAAAGTAGTCAGTCACTCCCGTCTCCCTGGTCTCCGGCTGCACTCCGTGCTCACCCAGCCTGTGACCGAGCATTTATATCTCTGGCCCCTGACCCCGTGAGGAATCTCCAAACCCAGCAGATCCCTGCGGTGCGCTCCTGCGCCGCTCCTCCTGGGGGAGGAAGGGGAGTCTCCCCGGATCTGCCGCTTATTGGGTCCCAGCTGGAGGAGCAGTGGCCCGACTGTGCCGCAAATCACGGTTTATGGCAGCCCCGGGCTGAGAGCCCACGCCTTGGCTCCATCTCTACAGCCAGCTTCCCCGCTCCGATACCTGGGAGCTCTGCCGCACTCAGGCACCCCCGGTCTTTCTGTGACCCCGAGGGTCCTGAGACCACACTGTCCCGTGAGGGTTCCACCCACCGCTTAGCCCCTGGAGCGACGTCCCTCAGCGGAGCCGACTTCTAAAAGTTCCGATTTTGTGCTCCGGGGCTCTATCACTTGCCAGAAGCAGCCGACAGAGGCCCCTCCCCCGCCGTCTATCCTCCCGAATATCGCCTCGGATTCACTTCTCCGCACGTCCTACCTTCCAGAAAGTGGTCGCTTTTCTGTTCAGAGAGTTGTTGCTATTCTTTTCTTCGATCTCCTGTTGAGTTCGTAGGTGTTCAGAATGGTTTGATCCCTATCCAGCTGAATTCCTGGGACCAGGCGAAATCCAGGTGTCCTACTCCTCCACCATCTTTCTCCGCCCCCATTTGCTCTATTTCTTTCTCAGCTTTCTTTTTAAAGAGTTTTATTGTAGCGTAATTGACATAGAATAAATTGCACATATTTAAAGCCTACGTTTGGATAAGACTTGACATATGTATACAACCATAAGATGACTGCTTCAGCAAAAACATTGAACACATCCAGCACATCTTTGTAACTAACCCCTCTTCCACCTATCCCAGCACCTTGTTTTACAGGGAACCACTGATCTGCTTTCTCTCCCTGTGAATCTGTTTGCATTTCCTATCATTTATCTAAATTGAATAACAATGTATATATTCTTTTCTTTTTCCTGGCTTTTCTCAGCGAAATTATTTTAAGGATCATCTGTGTTGTTATATCAATATTGATGCTGTATCTATATTTTGTTCCTTTTTATTGATGGGTAGTATTCCATTACGTGGATATACCAATTGCCTACCCATTGACCTATTGATGGACATTTCAGTTGTTTCTGGGTTTCTACTACTACAAATAAGACTGCTATGATGTTTCGTGCATAATTCTTTGTATTGGCATATGCTCTTTCTCTTGGGTTAAATATCCAGGAGTGAAATGACTGGATCATTTAGTAGGTGTATGATTAATTTTGGAGGAACTTCTAAAATGTTTTTTCAAAGTGATTGTGTCATCTTGGATACCCACCAGTATGAGTGTTTCAGTTCTCTTACACGCTTGTAAACACTTGATAGGATCAGTCTTTCCAATTTTAATCATTATAAAAATGTGTACTGATATCCCATTATGGCAATATATAAAATCTTAATTTGCATTTCCCTAATGGCTAATAACATTGAGCCTGCATCCATGTGCTTATTGTCTATTTCTATATCTTTTTGATGACATGTCCAAATGTTTTGCTCATTCTAATGGGGTTGCAAGTTTTGAGAGTTCTTTATATATTTTGGACACAAGTTGTTTTGTTTTTTTTTTTATCAGATGTGTGATTTGCAAAGATTTTCTCCCAGCTTGTGGCTTATCTTTTTGTTATCTTAGCAGTATCTTTGTAAGAGCAAAAGCTTTTATAATTTTTATGAAATCCAATTTATCAGACATTTTTGTGATTTTTCATGTAGTATCTAAAAAATCATTGCCTAACCCAGCATCATAAAGATTCTTCCTACGTTTTCTTCTAGAAGTTTTATAGCTTAGGGTTTACATTTAGGTTTGTGGTGCATTTTGAAATAATTTTTATAGAAATTATGAGGCACAGATAGAAAAACATTACTTATCATATTGCTACCTGATTGTTCCAGCATGATTTGTTGAAAGACTATCTTTTCTCCATTGAATTGCCTTTGCTTATTTGTCAAAAAAAATCAGTTGTCTGTATATATATGTGGGTCCATCTTAGGACTCTATTCTTTTTATAGATCTATTTCCCTATATTTAAGCCAATACCACACTGTCTTGACAACTGTAGCTTTATAATAAATCTTGAAAATACAAGTATTGCACCTCCCTTTTCAAAGTTTTTTTGGCTATTTTTGGTCCTGTGCATTTTTGGAGTCATTTTAGAAACAGCTTGGCAGTTTCTATAACACATCTACTGGGATTTTGAATGTATAGGTTGTATTGAATGCATAAGTTGAATTTGAGAGAATTTACGTTTTTAACAATCTTGAGACTTCCAACCAATGAACATTTGTTTAGGTTGTCTTCCGTTTCTCCTTGCAGTGTTTTATAGTTTTCAGTATACAGGGATTTCAAATATTTTGTCAGATTTATCCCTAGGTATATCATATTTTTAATGCTATTGGCAATAGCCTTGCATTTTCATTTCAATTTCACATTTTTCATTGTTAATATACATAAAGAAAATGGGTTTTTGTACATTAATCTTCTATCTTGCAACCTTCCTTAATTACTTATTAATTCTAGTTTCTTTTTGCAGATTCCATCAGTCTTCCACATAAAATTTTTACTTCTTCCTTTCTAGTTTGAATGCCTTATTGTACTGGACAGAACCTCCAGCCCAGTGTTGAATAGGAGTGGTGAGAAGAGACAGGCCCTGATCTTATGGGGAAAAACTCTATCTTTTGCCATTAAGAATAATATTGGCTATAGGTCTTTTGTGGATGCCCTTTAGCAGTTTAAGGAAGTACCATTCTATCCCTAGTTTGCTCAGAGTTTTCATTGAAAATAAATATTGGATCTTTGTCAAATGCTTCTTCTGTGTCTATTGAAATGATCATAATATTTTTTAGAGTGTTAATATGGTGATTTACACTGAGTTTTAATTTTTATGTGTTAAGATGTACATAACAAAACGTATCATTTTAACCATTTTTAAATACACAAGTCAGTGGTTTTAAGTACTTTCACAATATTGTAAACTCTTACCAAAATCCATGTCCAGAACTCTTTCATTATCCCAAACAGAAGCTATACCCATTAAAAAATCACCAGTCCCCTCAGCCTCTAGTAACTTCTCTTCTAGTTTCTGTCTCTATGAACTTGCCTACTCTAGATATTCATATATACAGAATCATATAATTCTTGTCCTTTTTTTTTTTATTATGCTCAGTTAGCCACTGTAGAGTACATCATTCGTTTTTGATGTAGCGTACAATGATTCATCAGTTGCGTATAACACCCAGTGCTGAGCACAACACGTGCCCTCCTCAATACCCATCACCTGGCTACCCCACACCCCATCCCCCTCCCCTCTAAAACCCTCATTTTGTTTCCCAGAGTCTATAGTCTCTCATGGTTCATCTCCCTCTCTGAACATGAAGAAGTACTCGTCCTTCTGTGTCTGGCTTATTTCACCTAGCATAATGTTTTCAAGGTTTATTCATGTTGTAGCATGTGTCAGAATTTCTACATTTTTGAATGTTAAACCAACCTTACATTACTGGGATACATCCCACTTTGCCATGATGTATTCCTGAGTTCAGTATGCTCACGTTTTATTTAGAATTTTTGCATCTATGTTCATGAGGAATGTTGGTCTAGTTTCTTTCTTGTAATGGCTTTGTCTGGTTGTGGTATCAGGGTAAAGCTGGCTTTATAGAGTGAGTTTGTGCAATCTTCCCTCTTCTTCACTTCTCTGAAAGAGCTGTGAAGAATTACTATTTTCTATGTTTGAGAGAATTCACCATTGTAACCATTTGGTCTTGGAGTTCTCTTTCTGAAGGTTGTTAACTACAAATTTAACTTCTTTAATAGATATATGGATATTCAAGTTACCTATTTCTTCTTCAGTGGTTTGCATCTCTCCAGGAATTTGTCTATTTCACCTAAGATTTTTAATTTGTTGGCATATAGTTGTTCATCATATTTCCTTATTATCCTTGTGATATCTGAAGAATCTGTAATGATGTCACCTTCTCAGTCCTCACACTGGTCATTTGTGTCTTCTCTGTCTCCTGTTAAGTCTGGATAGAGACTTACCAATTTCTTTCCTCTTTCAGAGAACCAGCTTTGTGTTTCATTGATTTTTCTCTAATATTTTCTATTTTTGGTTTCATGGCTTACTTTGGATTACATTTTCTGTTCTTCTAGTTTTTCAAGGTGGAAACTGACATCATTGATTTGACACTTCTTTTCATATACATATTTACTATTTTAATAGCATCCCACAAATTTTGATGTATTTTGTTATCATTTTCATTCATATGAAATACTTTCTGATTTCTCTCTTAATTTCTTCTTTAACCCATAGATTGTGATTCTTTACTTTTCAAATATTTGGATATTTTCCAGAAATTTTTCTCTTATTTATTTACATTTTAATTCATTGGTCAAAGAACATACTTTGTATGACCTGAATCCTTAAAATAAATGAGACTTGTTTGTGATCCAAAATAAAGTCATTTTGGGTAAAAGTCTGTGCACACTTGAAAAGTTGTATGTATTCTCATTTTGGGTAGAGTGTCCCAAAAATAATAATTACATCAAGGTAGTAAATTGTGGTACAAAAATCTTCTGTATTCTTATTTTCTTTTTTTTTCAAATGTAGTTGACATACAACATATTAGTTTCAGATGTACAACATATCAATTCAACATTTATATACAATACGAAATAATTACCATCATAAATCTAGTTCCTATTTGTCATTATACAAAGTTGTTATATATTATTAACTGTGTTCTCTATGCTGTTTGCTGTATCACTGTGTCTTGTTTATTTTTTAACTGGAAGTTTGTACCTTTTAATCCCCTTCCTGTGTTTGAAGATCCTCTCATCCCCCTCCCTTTGGCAACCACCAAATTGCTCTATCTCTGAGTCTGTTTCTGTTTTGTTTTGTTTGTTCTTTTTTTTGTTTGTTTTTTAGACTCCCCATATAAGTGAAATAGTATTTGTCTTTTTTTGGATGACTTATTTCACTTAGCATAATATTCTCTAGGTCCATCAACGTTGTCCCAAATGGCAAGATTTCATTCTTTTTTTATGGCTGAGAACTATTCCATTATAAATATGTAAATGTAAACATAGAATATATAAACATACAACATATTTATATATAACCTACAAATGTAAACATACACACACACACACTCACACCATATCTGCTATATTCATTTATCTAATGATGGTTGGGTTGTTCCATATCTGGTCTATTGTAAATAGTCATGCAATAAACAGGGGTGCATATATCTTTTCAAATTAGTGTTTTCATTTTCTTTGAATAAATGCCAAGAAGTAGAATTGCTGGATCAAGAGTAGTTCTCTTTTTCTTATTTAAATTCAGTTAGAGAGTAGTTCTATTTTTAATTATTTGAAGAACCTCCATACTGTTTTTCACAGTGGCTGCACCAATTTACGTTCCCACTAACAGTGCTCAAGGGTTCCCTTTTCTCCACATCCCTTACAAACACTTATTTCTTGTTATTCTTGTCTTTCTGATAAGTAGCCTTTCTGACAGGTGTGAGGGTGATACATCATTATGGTTTTGATTTGCATGTCCCTGATGGTTAGTGATGTTGAACATCTTATGTTGCTGTTGGCCACCTGTATGTCTTCCTTGGAGAAGTGTCTATTCAGGTTCTCTGCTCATGTTTTAATTGGGTTGTTTTTTTGATAGTGAGTTGTGTGACTTCTTTACATATTTTGGGTATTAACCCCTTGAAAATTTTATCTTCCATTCAGTAGATTGTTTTTTAATTTTGTTAATGGTTTCCTGTGCTGTTCAAAAGCTTTTTAGTTTGATGCAGGTCCCAATTATTTACTTTTGCTTTTGTTGCCCTTGCCTGAGGACACAGATCCAAAATAACATTGCTGAGACCAATGTCCAAAACCTTACTACCTTTGTTTTCTTCTGGTAGTTTTATGGTTTATGGTCTTATAGTTAAGTCTTTTTTTTTTTTTTTTAGTTTTATTTAGTTATCTCTACACCCAACATGGGGCTCCAACTCTTGACCCTGAAACTAAATCAAGAGACACATGCTCTTCTGACTGAGACAGCCAGGTGCCCCATATGTAAGTCTTTAATGCATTTTGAGTTTTGTCTACACATGATTTAAGAAAGTTGTCTAGTTTCATTCTTTTACATATAGTTGCCCAGCTTTCCCAGTGCCATTTATTGAAGAGATTTATTTCTCCATTGTGTGTTCTTGCTGGCTTTGTTGGAGATTAATTAATGGTGTGAGTTAACTTCTGGAGTCTCTGTTTTGTTCCACGTGTCTGTTTCTGTACCAGTACTCTATTGTCTTGATTATAGTAGCTTTGTAATATAGTTTGAAGTCAGGGATCATGATACCTTGTTCTTCTTTGTCAAGATTGCTTTGGCTAATTGAGGTCTTTTGTAATGACATACACATTTTAGGATTATTGGTTGTGGTTCTGTGAAAAATGCCATTGGTGTTTTGGGGTGCTTGGGTGGCTCAGCTAAGCATCTGACTCTTGACTTCAGTTCAGGTCATGATCTTGGGGTCATGAGGTCGAGCCTTGCCTCGGGCTCTGTGCTCAGTGGGGAGTCTGCTTTACTCCCTTTTCCTCTCCCTCTGCTCCTCCCCGCCTTCTCAAATAATTTTTTAAAATGCCATTGGTATTTTGATAGGGATTGCATTGAAGCTGTAGATTGATTCTTGTAGTGTGGACATCTACAGTATCATTTTTTCCAATCCATAAGCACAGAATAGCTTCCCATTTATTTGTGTCATCATTTTCTTTCATCCGTTTCTTAAAGTTTTCAATGTATGGGTCTTTTGCCTCCTTGGTTAAATTTATTCCCAAGTATTTTATTCTTTTTTTAAAAAGATTTTATTTATTTATTAGAGAGAGAGAGACAGAGAGAGAGAACACAAGCAGGGAGGAGAGGGAGAAGCAGACCCTCAGTGAGCAGGAAGCCCAATGCAGGGCTCCGTCCCAGGACCCTGGGATCATGACCTGAGCCAAAAGCAGATGCTTAACTGACTGAGCCACCCAGGCGCCCCACCCAAGTATTTTATTCTTTTTGATGCAATCATGAATGGTATTACTTTCTTAATCGTTCTTTCTGGTAGTTCATTATTAGCATATAGAAATGCCACACATTTATGTAAACTTTGTATCCTGTACCTTTACCGAATTCATTTATTCTAATAGTTTTTTGGTGGAGTCTTGAGGGTTTTTTATTTATAGTATCATGTCTTTTGTGGATAGTGATAGTTTTACTTCTTTTCCAATTTGGATGCCTTTTATTTCTTTTTCTTGTCTGATTATGGTTGCTAGGACTTCTAAATACTATGCTGAATAAAAGTGGTAAGAGTAGACATCCCTGTCTTGTTCCTGATCTTAGAGGAGAGGCTTTAGGTTTTCACTGTCGAATAAGATGTTTGGTTGTGGGTTTGTCATATATAGCCTTTGTTATATTGAGATATATTCCCTGCCTTATTGAGAGGGTTTCTTTTATAAACAGATGTTAAATTTTATCAAATGCATTTTTTGCATCTATTGAGATGATCATAAGATTTTTATCCTCTGTTTATGTGGCATGTCACGTTGATTGGTTTATGGCTATTGAACCATACTTGCATCTTTGAAATCCCACCTGATCCCACTTGATCATGGTGCATAACCCTTTAACTGAATTGTTAAATTCAATATGCTAATGTATTCTTGAGGATTTTTGTATCAGTGTTCATCAAGCATATTGGCCTGTAATTTTTTTTTTTTTTTTGTAGTGTCTGGTTTTGATATGAGGGTAATGTTGGCTTTACAGAATGAGTTTGGAAGTGTTCGTTCTTCTTCAATTTTTTTGAGAATTATAGGTATTCTTTAAATGTTGGTAGAATTTACTTTTGAAACTGTCTGGTCTGGACTTCTGTTTGTTGGGAGTTTTTTGATTATTGATTCAAATTCATTATAATAGGTCTGCTCAGATTTTTTATTTCCTCCTGATTCAGTCCTGCAAGCTTGTATGTTTCTATAAATGTATGAATTTCTTCTAGGCACTTTAATTTGTTAGAATGTAATTGTAGTAGTCTCTTATCCTTTGTATTTCTATGGTATTACTTGTAACTTTTGTTTTTTGATTTTACTTTTTTGGGTCCTCTCTCTTTTCTTCTTAATGAGTCTAGCTAAAAGTTCATCAATTTTGTTTATCTTTTCAAAGAACCAGCTTTTAGTTTCAACTGATGTTTTCTATTTTTTTTTTATTTTCTATTTTCAATCTGGTCTTTATTACTTCCTACCGTCTACTAACTTTGGGCTTTGTTTCTTCTCCTTTTTCTAGTTTCTTGAGGTGTAATATTAGATTGTTTATTTGAAATTGTTTCTTGAGGTAGGTCTGTCTCACTATCAACTTCCCTCTTAGAAGTGCTTTTGCTGCATCCCATAGATTTTGGGATAAATCCCCATAGACTTATGTCTAGGTATTTTTTAAATTTCCTTTTAGATTTCTGTGTTGATAGCATTAGCTGTTTGTTTACTATTAGGTTGTGTATCCGCCACACCATTTGTCCTTTTCCAGTTTTCTTGTTGCAACTGATTTCTGGTTTCATACCATTATGTTTGAAAAAGATGCTTAGTATGATTTCAGTGTTTTGTTTTGTTTTTTAATTAAATTATTTTATTTGACATAGTGTTCCATGATTCATTGTTTGCGTATAACACCCAGTGCTCCATTCAATATGTGCTCTCTTTAATACCCATCACCCAGCTAACCCATCCCCTCACTCCCATCCCCTCTAGAACCCTCAGTTTGTTTCTCAGAGCCCATAGTCTCTCATGGTTCGTCTCCCCCTCTGATTTCCCCCCTTCATTTCTCTCTTCCTTCTATATATATATATTTTTTTAATATAATGTATTATTTGTTTCAGAGGTACAGGTCTGTGATTCATCAGTCTTGCACAATTCACAGCACTCACCATAGCACATACCCTCCCCAATGTCCATCACCCAGCCACCCCATCCCTCCCACCTCCTACTCCTCCAGCAACCCTCAGTTTGTTTCCCGAGATAAAGAATTCCTCATATCAGTGAGATCATATGATACATGTCTTTCTCTGACTGACTTATTTTGCTTAGCATAATACCCTCTAGTTCCATCCATGTCATTGCAAATGGCAAGATTTCGGGGTTTTTTGATGGCTGCATAATATTCCATTGTGTGTGTGTGTGTGTGTGTGTGTGTGTCTTCTTTATCCATTCATCTGTCAGTGGACATCTTGGCTCTTTCCATAGTTTGGCTATTGTGGACATTGCTGCTATAAACATTGGGGTACACCTGCCCCTTTGGAACACTACATTTGTATCTTTGGGGTAAATACACAGTAGTGCAATTGCTGGGTCGTAGGGTAGCTCCATTTTCAGCTTTCTGAGGAACCTTCATACTGTTTTCCAAAGTGGCTGTACCAGCTTGCATTCCCACCAACAGTGTAGGAGGGCTCCCCTTTCTCCACATCCTTGCCAACATACGTCATTTCCTGACTTATTAATTTTAGCCATTCTGACTGGTGTGAGGCGGTATCTTATTGAGGTTTTGATTTGGATTTCCCTGATGGCGAGCGATGTTGAGCACTTTTTCATGTGTCTTTTGGCCGTTTGGATGTCTTCTTTGCAGAAATGTCTGTTCATGTCTTCTGCCCATTTCTTGATTGGATCATTTGTTCTTTGGGTGTTGAGTTTAAGAAGTTCTTTATAGATTTTGGATACTAGCCCTTTATCTGATATGTCATTTGCAAATATCTCCTCCCATTCTGTCGGTTGTCTTTTGGTTTTGTTGACTGTTTCTTTTGCTGTGCAAAAGCTTTTTATCTTGATAAAGTCCCAATAGTTCATTTTTGCCCTTGCTTCCTTGCCTTTGGCGATGTTTCTAGGAAGAAGTTGCTGTGGCTGAGGTCGAACAGGTTGCTACTTGTGTTCTCCTTTAGGATGTTGATGGACTCCTGTCTCACAGTTAGGTGTTTCAACCATTTTGAGTCTATTTTTGTGTGTGGTGTAAGGAAATGGTCCAGTTTCATTCTTCTGCATGTGGCTGTCCAATTTTCCCAACACCATTTGTTGAAGAGACTGTCTTTTTTCCATTGGACATTCCTTCCTGCTTTGTCAAAGGTTAGTTGACCATAGAGTTGAGAATCCATTTCTGGGATCTCTATTCTGTTCCATTGATCTATCTGTCTGTTTTTGTGCCAGTACCATACTGTCTTGATGATGACAACTTTGTAATAGAGCTGGAAGTCCGGAATTGGGATGCCCAGCTTTGCTTTTCTTTTTCAACATTCCTCTGGCTATTCGAGGTCTTTTCTGGTTCCATACAAATCTTAGGATTATTTGTTCCATTTCTTTGAAAAAAGTAGATGGCATTTTGATAGGGATTGCTTTAAATGTGTAGATTGCTCTAGGTAGCATTGACATCTTCACAATATTTGTTCTTCCAATCCATGAGCATGGAACGTTTTTCCATTTCTTTGTGTCTTCCTCAATTTGTTTCATGAGTATTTCATAGTTTTCTGAGTATAGATCCTTTGCCTCTTTGGTTAGATTTATTCCTAGGTATCTTATGGTTTTGGGTGCAATTGTAAATGGGATCGATGCCTTAATTTCTCTTTCTTCTGTCTTGTTGTTGGTGTATAGGAATGCCACTGATTTCTGTGCATTGATTTTATATCCTGCCACTTTACTGAATTCCTGTATGAGTTCTAGCAGTTTTGGGGTGGAGTCGTTGGGGTTTTCCATATAAAGTATCATATCATCTACAAACAGTGAGAGTTTGACTTCTTCTTTGCCGATATGGATGCCTTTTATTTCTTTTTGTTGTCTGACTGCTGTGACTAGGACTTCTAATACTATGTTGAATAGCAGTGGTGAGAGTGGCCATCCCTGCCACGTTCCTGACCTTAGGGGGAAAGCTCTCAGTTTTTCCCCACTGAGAATGATATTTGCTGTAGGTTTTTCATAGATGGCTTTTATGATATTGAGGTATGTACCCTCTATCCCTACACTCTGAAGAGTTTTGATCAAGAAAGGATGCTGTCCTTTGTCAAATGCTTTTTCTGCATCTATTGAGAGGATCATATGGTTCTTGTTCTTTCTTTTATTAATGTATCACATTGATTGATTTGCGGATGTTGAACCAACCTTGCAGCCCAGGGATAAATCCCACTTGGTCATGGTGAATAATCCTTTTAATATACTGTTGGTTCCTATTTGCTAGTATTTTGGTGAGAATTTTTGCATCCATGTTCATCAGGGATATTGGTCTGTAATTCTCCTTTTTGATGGGGTCTTAGTCTGGTTTGGGGATCAAGGTAATGGTGGCCTCATAAAACGAGTTTGGAAGTTTTCCTTCCATTTCTATTTTTTGGAACAGTTTCAGAAGAATAGGTATTAATTCTTCTTGAAATGTTTGGTAGAATTCCCCTGGGAAGCCATCTGGCCCTGGGCTTTTGTTTGTTGGGAGATTTTTGATGACTGCTTCAATTTCCTTAGTGGTTATAGGTCTGTTCAGGTTTTCTATTTCTTCCTGGTTCAGTTTTGGTAGTTGATACATCTCTAGGAATGCATCCATTTCTTCCAGATTATCTAATTTGCTGGCATATAGTGGTTCATAATATGTTCTTATAATTGTTTGTATTTCTTTGGTGTTGGTTGTGATCTCTCCTCTTTCATTCATGATTTTATTGATTTGGGTCCTTTCTCTTTTCTTTTTAATAAGTCTGGCCAGGGGTTTATCAATCTTGTTAATTCTTTCAAAGAACCAGCTCCTAGTTTTGTTGATCTGTTCTACTGTTCTTTTGGTTTCTATTACATTGATTTCTGCTCTGATCTTTATTATTTCTCTTCTTCTGCTGGGTTTAGGCTTGATTTGCTGTTCTTTCTCCAGCTCCTCTAGGGGTAGGGTTAGGTTGTGTATTTGAGACCTTTCTTGTTTCTTGAGAAAGGCTTGTATTGCTATAAACTTTCCTCTTAGGACCGCCTTTGCTGCATCCCAAAGATTTTGAACAGTTGTGTTTTCATTTTCATTTGTTTCCATGAATTTTTTTAATTCTTCAATTTCCTGGTTGACTCATTCATTCTTCAGTAGGATGCTCTTTAGCCTCCATGTATTTGTTCTTTCCAACTTTCCTCTTGTGATTGAGTTCTAGTTTCAAAGCCTTGTGGTCCGAAAATATGCAGGGAATGATCCCAATCTTTTGGTACCAGTTGAGACCTGATTTGTGACCTAGGATGTGATCTATTCTGGAGAATGTTCCATGGGCACTAGAGAAGAATGTGTTTTCTGTTGCTCTGGAATGGAATGTTCTGAATGTATCTGTGAAGTCCATTTGGTCCAGTGTGTCATTTGAAGTCTTTATTTCCTTGTTGATCTTTTGCTTAGATGATCTGTCCATTTCAGTGAGGGGGATGTTAATGTCCCCCACTATTATTGTATTGTTGTCGATGTGTTTCTTTGCTTTTGTTATTAATTGGCTTATATAATTGGCTGCTCCCATGTTAGGGGCATAGATATTTACAATTGTTAGATCTTCTAGTTGGATAGACTTTAAGTATGATATAGTGTCCTTCCCCATCTCTTATTACAGTCTTTGGTTTAAAATCTAATTTGTCTGATATAAGGATTGCCACCCCAGCTTTCTTTTGATGTCCATTAGCATGGTAAATGGTTTTCCACCCCCTCACTTTCAATCTGGGGGTGTCTTTGGATCTAAAATGAGTCTCTTGCAGACAGCATATCAATGGGTCTTGATTTTTTATCCAATCTGATAGCCTGTGTCTTTTGATTGGGGCATTTAGTCCATTTACGTTCAGGGTAACTATTAGAAGATATGAATTTAGTGCCATTTTATTGCCTGTAAGGTGACTGTTACTGTATCTTGTCTGTGTTCCTTTCTGGTCTATGTTGCTTTTAGGCTCTCTCTTTGCTTAGAGGACCCCTTTCAATATTTCTTGTAGGGCTGGTTTCGTGTTCGCAAATTCTTTTAGTTTTTCTTTGTCCTGGAAGCTTTTTATCTCTCCTTCTGTTTTCAGTGACAGCCTAGCTGAATATAGTATTCTTGGCTGCATATTTTTCTCATATAGTGCTCTGAAGATATCATGCCAGTCCTTTTTGGCCTGCCAGGTCTCTATGGATAGGTCTGTTGCCAATCTAATGTTTCCACCACTGTAGGTTACAGATCACTTGCCCCAAGCTGCTTTCAGGATTTTCTCTTTGTCTCTGAGACTTGTAAGTTTTACTATTAGATGTCGGTGTGTTGACCTATTTTTATTGATTTTGAGAGGGGTTCTCTGTGCCTCCTGGATTTGATGCCTGTTTCCTTCCCCAAATTAGGGAGTTCTCTGCTATAATTTGCTCCAATATACCTTCTGCCCCTCTCTGTCTCTCTTCCTCTTCTGGGATCCCAATTATTCTAATATTGTTTCGTCCTATGGTATCACTTATCTCTCGAATACTGCCCTCGTGATCCAGTAGTTGTTTATCTCTCTTTTTCTCAGCTTCTTTATTTTCCATCATTTGGTCTTCTATATCGCTAATTCTCTCTTCTGTCTCATTTATCCTAGCAGTTAGAGCCTACATTTTCGATTGCACCTCATTAATAGCCTTCTTGATTTTGACTTGGTTAGATTTTAGTTCTTCTATTTCTCCAGAAAGGGTTTCTCTAGTATCTTCCATGCTTTTCTCAAGCCCAGCTAGTATCTTTATAATCGCCATTCTGAACTCTAGTTCCAACTTCTTACTAATGTCTGTATTGATTAGGTCCCTGGCAGTCGGTACTGCCTCTTGTTGTTTTTGTTGAGGTGAGTTTTTCTGTCTTGTCATTTTGTCCAGAGGAGAATAGATGAATGAGAGAACAAAATGCTAACAGGGTACAACGACCCCAGAAACATGTACACTATGTATATGTGTATAAGAAGAGACCCGAAACTGGGGAAAAGAAAGGGAAAGGAAGAAAATAGAAAAAAAAAAGAAAAAAAGGATATGGTCAAATATGATCAGGCTGGTGGATAGATCAGTGCCACACACTAGATTTTGGGCATATTTTGGTCTGTTGGAAGAAAGTGCCTCCCAAAATTTTAAAGAAAGAAAAACTTATATATGTACAAAAATAAGGGTAAATACAATGAACGGATGGAATATGACTGTAAAGATGAAAATTATAAATGATTTTATAAAAGGAATTGATAAGAAGTTGGTTGAAAAAAGAAAGAAGAGAAATTTGAAAAAAAAAGGGGGGAGAATGTGATCAGGCAGGAGACAAGAACAAAGCCATACACTAGAGATTTAGAGTATATTTTGGTTGTTAGAAGAAACTGTATCCCAAAAGTTTAAAGAGAGAACAACTTATATATATCACAAATAAGGTTAACTACTATGAAGGGATAGAATATGACTCTAAAAATGAAAAAAAATTTTTTTTAAAGGATTAATAAGATGTTGGTTGAAAAAGGGAAAAAGAAAATTTAAAAAAAAAATAGAAAAAGAAAAAAAAAAGAAAGTTAAAATAATTTACTTTGAAAGACTAAAGAATCATGGCACAAAAGCCATGGATTCTATGTGCAGTGTTCCCCTAGCATTGGAGTTCTGCCGTTCTCATTGATCGGTAAACTTGGTCTTGGCTGGCTGTTCTCGCTGATCTTCTGGGGGAGGGGCCTGTTGCCGTGGTTCCCAAATGTCTTTGCTGGAGGTGTATTGCCCTGCCCTTGCCCGGTCTGGGCTAAGTACTCTGCTCAGTTTGCTCTCGGGAGCTTTTGTTCCCTGCAAGCTTTCCGTACAGCTTTGGAGGCCAAGAGTGAAAATGGCGGCCTCCCAATCTCCCCCCCCCCCCCGAAGAGCTCAGAACTCGGGGCCCTGCTCCTCAGTGCGCCCCCAGAGAAAAGCAGTCAATCACTCCCGTCTCCCTGGTCTCTGGCCGCACTCCGTGCTCACCCAGCCTGTGACCGAGCGTTTCTATCTCTAGCACCCGACCCCGTGTGGAATCTCCAAACCCAGCAGATACCTGCGGTTCACTCCCGTGCCACTCCTCCCAGGGGAGGAAGGGGAGTCTCCCCGGATCTGCCGCTTGTTGGGTCCCTGCTGGAGGAGCAGTGGCCCGACTGTGCTGTGGATCATGGTTTATGGCAGCCCCGCGCTGAGAGCCCACGCCTTGGCTCCGTCTCTGCAGCCAACTTCCCTGCTCTGATCCCTGGGAGCTCTGCCACACTCAGGCACCTCCGGTCTTTCTGTGACCCTGAGGGTCCTGAGACCACACTGTTCCACGAGGGTTCCACCCCCCACTTAGCCACCGGAGCGACATCCCTCAGCAGAGCCGACTTCTAAAAGTTCCGATTTTGTGCTCCACGGCTCTATCACTTGCCAGAAGTGGCCGACGGAGGCCCATCCCCCACCACCTATCCTCCCAAATATCGCCTCAGATTCACTTCTCCGCACGTCCTACCTTTCAGAAAGTGGTCGCTTTTCTGTTCAGAGAGTTGTTGCTATTCTTTTCTTCGATCTCCTGTTGAGTTTGTAGGTGTTCAGAATGGTTCGATCCCTATCCAGCTGAATTCCTGGGACCAGACGAAATCGAGGTCTCCTACTCCTCCGCCATCTTGCTCCTCCTCCGATTTCAGTCTTCTTAAATTGATTGAGATTTCTTTTGTGGCTTAACAAGTGATCTTTTCTGGACAACGTTCCATATGCCATCAAAAAGAATGTGTATTCTGCTTGGGGATGGAGTGTTCGGTATATATTTATTAAGACTATCTGGTCTAATGTGTCATTGAAGGCCAATGTTTCCTTATTGACTTTCTGTCTGGATAATCTATCCATTGATTTAAGTGGGGTGCTAAAGTCCCCCACAATTATTCTGTTGCTGTCAGTTTCTTTCCTTAGGTCTCTTAATATTTGCTTTGTAAAACCTGGTGCTCCTATGTTGGGTGCATTTATAAATGTTATATCCTTTTGGATTGATCCTTTTATCACTTTGTAATGCCTTTCTTGGTCTCTTTTTACAGTTTTTTTTTTAAGCCTATTTTGTCCATAAAAATATTTCTACCCTACCTTCCTTTTCATTTCCATTTTTATGGAATATCTTTTTCTGTGTCCTTACTTTCAGTTTGTGTGTACCTTTAGATCTGAAGTGAGTCTCTTGCAGTCACATATAGATGGGTCTTGATTTTTAATCCATTCAGCTACCCTGTGTCTTTTGATAAGAACATTTAGTCCATTTACATGTAAAGTAATCATTGGTAAATATAAAGTAATCATTGTCATTTGGTTGCTTGTTTTCTGGTTGTTTCTGTAGTTCTTTTTTGTTCCTTCTTGTTTTGTTCATTTGTGATTTTATATTTTCCTTAGTGTTAGGTTTGGATTTTTGTTTATTTTTTGTGTATCTGTTAGAGATGCTTCATGTATGGTTACCATGAGGTTCATATATAACATTTTATGTGTATAGCAATCTATTTTAAGTTGATGGGCGCTTAAATTCAAGTGCATTTTAAAAGCACTACATTTCTATCCTCCCCCCATGTTTTATGATTCTGACATATTTTACATGTTATTACTTTGCATATCCCTTGATTGTAGGTCTAGCTGACGTTACTACTTTTGTCTTTTAACCTACATACTTGCTGTGCAGGTGGTTGATTCACTACTTTTAGTATATTTTTAGTTTTATCAGTGAGGTTTTTTCCCCCATAAATTACCTATTTGTAATTATGGTTTCTTCTTTTCCATTTAGAGGAGTCCCTTTAACATTTCTTGTAAAGCCAGTTCAGTGTTGGTGAACTCCTTTAGCTTTTGCTTATTTGGGAAATTTCTCATGTCTTCTTCAATTCTGAGTAATAATCTGCTCAGGTAGAATATTCTTGGTTGTAAGGATTTGTTGTTGTTATTTTGTTTTGTTGTTGTTGTTTTATTTTTCCTTTCAGCACTTTGAATATATTGAATATACTGTCCTGTAAAGTTTCTGCTTAAAAATCAGCTGAGAGTCTTATGGGGGGGTTCCCTTGTATATATCAAGTTGTTTTTCTTTTGCTGGTTTTAAGAATTTTACCTTTGGCACTTTGATTATAATGTGTCTGGGTGTGGATTGCTTTGGGTTCATCTCATTTGGGACTCTATGTGCTTTCTGGACTTGGATGTCTGTCTCCTTTTTCTTGCTGGGGAACTTTTGAGTCATTATTTCTTCAGATAGTTTTTTCTGTATTATCTCCTTCTGGGACTCCTTACTGCAAATGTTATTAGGCTTGATGTTGTCCCAGAGGTCCCTTAAACTATCCTCAATTTTTTCTTTAATTCTTTTTTTCTTCTTACTCCTGATTGGGTGATTTACAGTATCCTGTCTTTGGCATCACTGATCCATTCTTCTGCTGTGATTCCCCGTAGTGTATTTTTCATTTCAGTTAATGTATTCTTCATCTCTGATTGGTTATTTTTGTATTTTCTTTTGGTTCTCACTGTTTTCATCCATTCTTCTTTTGAGTTTGGTGAGCATCTTTATGACATCAGCTTTGAAATCTTCATCTGGTAGATTGCTTGTCCCTGTTTTATTTAGTTCTTGTTCTTTTGTATGGAGCATACTCCTCTGGCTTCTCATTTTGTCTCTGTGTTAGTTTCTATATAGCACAGACATCAGTCAAGTCTTCTGGTCTTGAAAGAGTGTCTTTATGTGGAAGATGTACTGTGTGGCACAGTAGTGCAAACTCCCCGGCCACCAGCACCAGATGCCCAGAAGCGACCCCTCTGTGTGTTACTGATACCCTCCTGTTGTGCCTGGGTTGTGACTGCTATGATTTTACTGGTGTGCTGGTCTGTCCCAGCGCAGCTGTCTGCGTGGTCTGGCTGTGACTGCTACAGGGGGCTGCTAAATGTGGCTGGCTCCCAACTGTTCAGCTGAGGGGCTCAGCCACGACTGTTTCAGGCACACAGTATGTGAGGTTTGCCCCCAGCATGACTGGCTTTGAGGTTTGGCTGAACCCTTGTAGGCATTCTAATATGCAGGGCTATCCATCCCCCCACTCCCAGGGCAAGGGTGCTTATGGGGCTCCAGTGTCAGCTGAGCCCAGCATCTGGGAGTGGTGTGGCAGGGAACCTTAATAATTTTCTGTGTACTTGTTCTATCAATTAATAAGAGTTACTGAAATCTCACACTATAATTTTGGAATTTTCTATTTCACCTTGTGGCTCTATCTGCTTTTGCTCTATGTATTTTTAAGTTCTCTTATTGGGTGCATAAATACTGAGGATTTTTATGCCCTTTTAATGAGTATCATTATGGTTCTTTATTCCTGCTAATATTTTTTTTGCTATGAAATCTACTTAACATAGCCCCTCTAGCTTTCTTTTATACATGATATATCTTTCATTTATTTAGCTTCCTTTTAAATATAGTCTATCTTTTCTCACCCATTTTAACCTATTTGCTTTTCATATTTAAATTTTGCTTCTTGTAGACAGCATTTGGTTGGTATTGCTTTTGTTTACTAACCTGATAAACTCTCCCTTTTAACTGAAGTATTTAGACCATTTACATTTAAAGTTATTGTCAATATGGTTAGATTTAAGTTTATTATCTTGCTATTTGAGTTGTATCTTTGCCTTCTGTTCTTTCTTTTCCTTTTTTTTTTTTTCCCCTTCCTTATTTTGGACTTTTTTTTTATGGATTCTATTTTATCTCCTTTGTTGGCTTCTTAGCTAAAACTCTAATTTTTTGAGTCATTACTTTGGGATTAATACGAGTACAACTCAGTAGCCCATTTTTTTAAAAAAGATTTTATTTATTTATTTGAGAGAGAGTGAGTGAGAGAGAGCATGAGAGGGGAGAGGGTCAGAGGGAGAAGCTGACTCCCCACTGAGCGGGGAGCCTGATGTGGGACTCGATCCTGGGACTCCAGGATCACGACCTGAGCTGAAGGCAGTTGCTTAACCAACTGAGCCACCTAGGTGCCCCTCAGCAGCCCATTTTAAGTTTGCATTACACCACTTCATATTATTATAACTATGTAATAGTACACTTCCCATTTCTTGTCTTCCAACATTTGTACTATTGTTGTTAAACATTTACTTTCATGTATGTTATAAACCTCACAATACATTGTTATTGTTTTTGTTTAATATCAATTCTGTTTTAAAGAAATTTAAATCTAAAAATCTTACATGTTTACTGATTTTTACACTTTTGGCACCTTTCATTTCTTTGTATAGATCCATGTTTCCACCTGTTAATATTTTCTTTTACTTGAAGGACTTCCTGTACATTTCTTGTAGAGCAGGTTTGCTGGTGATCAATTCTTTCAGCTTTTGTCTGTCTGGCAAAGTATTTCTTTCATATTCTTTTTTTTTTTTTTTTTTAAACAACAGACATTTATTCTTTCACATTTCTTGAGACTAGAAATTAAGGTGAAATCAAGGCTGGAATCATATTCATTTTTAAAAGACTTTTTTCTGGATTTAGAATGCTGGGTTGACAGTTCATTTCAGTATATTAAAGATGTTATTCCACTGTCTTCTTACTTGTGTTGTTTCCAATGATAAACCTGTAGTCATTCATTGCCCTTCTACAAAATGTGAGATTTTTCTCTGGCTGCTTTTAAGAGTTTCTTTGCCACTCTTTTTAAGCAATTTGATCATAATTTCATTTGGTTTAGTTTTCTTCATGGGTCTAATACTTGGGGCTCACTGAACTTCTTGGACTACAGGCTTAAAATTTTCAGCAAATGTGGAAAAAAATCAGTCATTTTTTCAAAATTTTACGCTCTACTCCCTGCTCTGCAGATTCCGTTTACATGTATATTATGTTATTTATGTTGTCCCCCAGGTCCCTGGTGCACTTTTCTAATCTACTCATTCTTTCCTCCTTTAATTTCTCCCTCCCTTTCTTCATGCATTCATTCTCTTTTTTTATTTTTATTTTATATTCTCTTCTGTATTTCATCTCAGATAGTGTTTATTGCTATGACCTTAAGTTTACTAATCTTTCCTTCTACAATGTCTAAACTGCCATCATTCCCCTCCACTGTATTTTTTGATCAGACATTGTAGTTTTCATTTCTAGAAGTTCAATTTGGGATTTTAAAAATATCTTATATATGTTTCAATTAAGCTTTTTTAAAGATAGGGAATATAGTTATAATAACTATAAAACTATATAATAACTATAAAAACTCACATATATTTGGTAGTTCTGGCGCAGTTTGAATTTATTGATTTTGTTTTTCCTCCTCATATGGGTCCTATATTTCTGCTTTCTTTCATGCCTCCATAATGTTTTATTGGATACCAGGTGTTGTGAATTTTACCTAGTTGGGTACTGGATGTTTTTTTTAATCCTACCAACATTCTTGAGATTTATTCTGGGATGAAGTTAAGTTACTCAGAAATAGTTATATCTCTTAGAGTCTGGCTTTTAAGATTTGTTAGAAAGTGCCTGAGTAATATTTACTCTAGAGCTAATTGATCCATACAAATTTGAGGAATTTTTCATGTAGGACAAAAGAAATGCATGGTTTTGTTTGGCATACAGTTCTCTTCATACACAATTACCTTGAGCCTACAAATCAGTCCATTTAGACGTTCCACATTTGTGCTGATTTTTTTCCAATTGACTCAATGCATTATGAGAAGAGTATATCATATTTATTTACAATGTTTTGTCTATCTCTTCCTGTAACTCTAGTTGTTGCACAATATGTTTTGGGGCCATGTTATTAGGTGCATGTTGTGCCATTATCATTATTTTTTACTTATTTCCTTTTCCTCCCTTTCCTTCTTTCTCTCTCTTTCTTTCCTTCTTTCTCTCTCTTTCTTTCCTTCTTTCTTTCTCTCTCTCTCTTCCTCCCTCCCCTCCTCCCTCCCTCCCTCCCTCCTTTCGGGGAGGGGCAGGGTGTTTGACTCTCTAGCATTAGAATCTCTTGGGCTTGACCTTACCATTTTTTCTACCCCTCTACCACCTGAATCTGTCTCTCTCAGAATTGTCTTGTGCTTCCACTTTGGACACTGATGTTCTTTAAGAGTAGACTCACTTAGTTTGGATTTTGTATACTTCAGGATACAGAGGGGAAGAGGAGAAGGGAAGGCTTAGGGGAGGCTGTCTCTGCATATACCTGTGTTAACCATTCTCCAGACTATCTGGGTTCTGGCACTATTACCTTACTACATTAAATCCCTTGGTTTCTGGTTCCTATCCATTCCTGAGACCCTATGGAAAGGACGTCACGGAAATACTTCCCATGCTTCTCCTACCACTCCAAGTACCAGGACCCTCCCAGAGTCTTCTCAGGCCATCTGCCTGCACCCCCATTTTCTCATTTTATCTTTTGGTCATTCTATTTGGATATGGGGTCCTTAGTCTCTGAGTTAGCCCTGGGAAACCTAGCTTAGGTTCTTTCCATTTGGGCATCCTTTTATTCTTATTTGGGGTCTCTGACATCTATCCCAGCAGGGACACTGTATTGGCACTTCTAGACCCAATCATCTAAGTTGTAGTTATTGTTGCTCCAAATTTTCCTTCTTGCTGGTGAAAATCCATTCTTTTTGGTTGGAGACACTGCTTTTACATCTTACTTCTCTACTCAGAGTTTCATAAAATAAAATCTCTTGGGGATTTTGAGATGCCATTCACAAATCTTCATTTTCCCTAACAAAGTCAAAACCAAGAATCTCTGAGTCCCAGCCCCTGGTGTACAATTTGGTGACTTTTAGAATTCCAGATGGCACATTTAGGTCTCAAACTGTGGCTTTTATGTATTAGCCTAAAATGTTAAAATGTGTATTAATCTAAACAGATGTTAGCTTTGGAAACTAATACCAAAGGGAATCAATTATTTTTTTCCTGCCCACCCATTGCCCTCACTTCCTTTCATTCCAATGCTGACTGCATTGCTTATTTATCAGTGTGGTCTGAGATTTCTCCCTGAACAGAGTTACCCCAAGAGTAGCTTAGGTCCACAGTGAGTTCAGACTCATTTTCCCTGAGCCAATTCAGCACATGCCTTTCCTGAGGTGAAGCCATCAAAGTCTGTGGGGTTGCCTAGGAGGAGACCCACCAAAGTCAAATTTCTTCTAGACACAATCCATAGTGCATAAAAATTAATCAAGTCCTACCATGACTTGCTTTATTCATAATACTTAATGGTCATGTAATAGGAGTTTTTATTCAGCAGTTAAAGTTCATAAGTGCGGGTTTTACATGAAGATAGGTATTATGCTGATGGTTTAATTACACACCTTTTTGCACACCAAAGGAAATGGGTTATGCAGGTTTTGTAATTAAGGAAGGACTTCGGAGAGAGAATGAACCTGGGGTGAACTGATCTTTTTGAAAATGTTTATTTTTAAATTAGTAACTCTTTGAAAATGTCCAACTCAGGAAATGATACTTAAGGTTAGAGGTTGTTTATATATAAACAACATGCTTGCTTGTGCTCTATCTCTCTACACACACACACAACACACACACACACACACACACATTTCTCTAGTTCTCATGATAGAAATTAAAATTTTTCTTTTGTGAACTCAGTTTAGCACTAAGTAGTTACTAAATCTCCTTTCCTTCAAGGCTAGCATAAGAGACTTTTTCCCCCAAAGACATCAATTTTAAGTTCATTAGGTAAGTCATCCAATGTTGGTGCAAAAATGATTGAGCTGGATCTCCAAACTCTTGACTTCACTGAGTCCAAGCGATGTAATTTCTCCAAATTTGATTCTGTTTTCATGGGACAAGATTTTCTACCTTCTGTGTGTTATTGAAACCAACATACCATTTACTTTTTCCTTCCCCAACACACACTCCTGCACATATCCATGTCCAACCTCTTCCTTAACTGCAGACTCCTTTGGTCACATGCCTACTCAGCATCTCTGGTAGATGATTGGGAAGGTTCTGAGTTTAAAAGTCTAGAAAAATCTTCTGATATTACCATAAATCTGTTCCTCTTATAGTCTTCCTAGTTTGGTAAGTGACAACTCTATGCTTTCATATTTATCCCAGAAAAACAATTGGGGTTCTCCACTGGCCCTTCTTATTTCTCATGTTGGACACCATATTTAGCAGCAAGTTCCATTTGCTCTATTTTCAAAATATAACCCCTTCTCACCATCTCTGCTGCTGCCCCTTAGTCTTAGCCACCAGTCTTTCTTGTAATGGATCCCTCTGCTTCTACATTTGCTTCCCTATATTTATAATGCTGCAGTCAAAGGAATACTTTTAAACCCAAGTCATTGAATGCCATGCTTATGCTCACAACCTCCCATGGCTTCCATCTCACTGAGAAGAAAAGTGAATGTCTCCATAAAGAGGCCATTGATACATATCATCCTTACTTTTCTGTCCTGGCTTCTTACCACCCTCTTTCTGACTCTCTCTGTTCCAGCCTCAGAGCCTTTGCCTTTTCTGTTCCTTCTAGGTAAAATCCTTTTCTTCCAGGTATCTACTTGACTTGCTTCCTTCAGATGTTTATTCAAATCTCACTTATCATTGAGGCTTTTACTATCACCATCACCCCACCAGCTGTCTACTTGGTGCTATCCCACTACCCTGCTTTCTTTTTCTTCCAACCACTTATCACCATCTAACCTACTATGTATGGTCTGTTTCCCGTTTCTAGAAAGGAAACTTGAGGAGGCAGGGGTTATTTTCTGCTTTGTTACCTCTGAATCCCCAGAGCCTAACGATATCTGACACACAGTAGGCACTTCAGTAAAACTGCTTGTTAGATCAATGATCTGTCTCCAAGGTGTGACTAGGTTATAAGCAACTTCAGGGCTGGGAAGTACGTCTTTCACTGTTGTGAGCTCCACACAATGCTCAGCACACTAGTGGGGGCAGTGGACAGTGGTTGTCTTGACTTTCCCAGCACAACTGTGTTTTTTAGAGTGAATAGTTTTAACCTATTCACTGTGGCTCTGGTGAGTCTGGCAAACCTGTATCTCCTAGGCATGGCCAGGTGGAGGATGTCCTTCCTGCTGTCAGTCATCATGATTGCCTGGGAGATGAGGGGATACTCCAAGTTGGGTCAGTCAGAGTCCTCCCCTAGACTTCTCTGATGGTGAGAGCAGGGGACATTAATTGAGGGTTTACAGATAAAGCAATGCCTCTGGTCAGCTTCCCTATCACACAGAGGAAAACAGGGGCAGTATTCAAAATACTGAGCAGCTGGGATGCCATGGACAGCAATTAGTCAGAATTGGACACTGAACAGAAATAGTGACACTACCATATAGTTGTGAGGTTTATACACAGGGAAACGTGATGTTTGGGGGTAGGATGGAGGAAGGGAGAGAATTCTTTATGTGTCTCCTGTTCTCTTCTTTAGCATCTTTCATACTCTTAATTGACATGCTTATTGGAGACTAGGGACACATTTTTGGAAAAACCCCTAGTTTTGGAAAGCTGTGTTTAAGTGTTAGTGACCCCTCTCTCTGTTTAGCTGTGATTCTGCATTTGAGCCTTGCATTCAGTCAAGCCTGAAACCAAATTCCCTTTGATCAAAAAAAAAATGAGACAAATGATATAAAATTTGTCCAAGTCATTTTCCAGTGACCTGAAGAAACTCTCCCTTTTTGGCATCTTGGGTTACATTGGACGTGGTGAGAGCACAAAACACTAATTTGGCCTCCGTTCTAGCCCCAAAGAGATGTCATTTTTCTCTCTAATACTAGTGTGTTTTCGAGTCCTTATTTTATCTGCAAAATGACAGAAGAAGAATTTAGAACATGGCTTTGACATGTCACGCGACTGTCACAAAGCCATGATCATGGTTGGTCCAGCCCCTGCCTCTGTCTTGAACATCCTCTTGCCTATGCTTTCCCTCACGTTTGGAGCTCCAGACATACAGATCTTCCTCCAGATTCTTGAACTTGGAATGCTCTTTTCTGCCCTAGGGCCTTCACGCATGCTGTTCCCTCTGTGAAGTGCCCCCAACCCCTTGGTTCATTCATGAGGACTATTTGAGTACAAAAGGCAACCAGAGTCTGGGGATGTGCCCTGAGCAGGCGGGGCAGAAGGGCTGATGTTGAAGCATCCTTGACAGGGTGGGAGACGGTGGCTTCTCCAAAGAAAAACAAGAGTGCTCTACTTGAAGAAAGGAAACGAATGCTGGTGAACTAAGTCCTGAACAGTCCACCTCACTGATTCTTACCTTTCAGGTCTTTACTCAGTAGTCTCCTCTTCGCAGATATACTCCCTCAGCTCTCCTCTCAAAAGCACATCTCTCTGTGTAGGCCACATTCTTGTGACATTTGGAATTTTCTCTTTCTGTTTGAAGTTATTAGACTAAGTCCTGGCCCCCAGCTGGAGTGTAAAAGACACTGAGTCTGTTTTTCCTCAACACTCTGTCCCATTTATTAAGAATCTGTCCACTGGCTTACTTGTTACGTAATATGCCATTTTGCTTTGTCGTTAGAACTATCCTGTCAGGTGTTCACTAAGGCTCAGAGAGGTTTAAGTAACTTGCCCATTGTCATACAGACACCAGGAAGTCAGGGATACTGAACCCCCGTCTCTCTGGCTCCGGTTCCAGCCCCACGTGTTCCAGCTTCTGGCCTCCTTCCCCAGCAAGCACATTCAGAGCGTCCTCCAGGAGACAAGACAGAGTGAGCCTCATCCTCACGGGGCTCACAGTTCCTCTAGCATCTTCTCCAGAGACACCTGGAAGGGATTCTAGATAGAGAGGTGATTATCTCCCTACTAGAAAGACTTCTAACGAACCTCATTACAAAGACCTAAGGAAAGTATAGGGCTGTTCACCATTCGGTCAGGAGCAGAGTTAGTCCTCTTAGAGGTGAGGCAAGTCTTAAAAAGCCCCTGTGATGCACGGTTGATTGAGTTTTTTTTTTCTACAGCCAGGCGTTGTTCTCCTGCCACTGTATTTGATACTGGGTTCCACTGGCTGTATGGGGTTCACATTTAAATGGCTTTCTACACATTATTTGACTGCTTTGTAATATCCTAAAAATGAACATCGGTGATTATACCTTACCGCTAGGTGATCATGTGAGTATATTTGCTACCCTTTTTTTTTTTTTAAAGATTTTATTTATTTATTTGACAGAGACAGACACAGCGAGAGAGGGAACACAAGCAGGGCGAGGGGGAGAGGGAGAAGCAGGCTTCCCGCAGAGCAGGGAGCCCGATGTGGGGCTCGATCCCAGGACCCTGGGACCATGACCTGAGCCGAAGGCAGACGCTTAACGACTGAGCCACCCAGGCGCCCCATATTTGCTACCTTTATATAAGATTGCTGAGAGGCTCTTTGGAGGTAGGTGGCACGACCAGCACTCATCTGTGGGCTCTACAGTAAACCATGGAAGTGACCTTGAGTGTGTCCCTGAGGAAGCCCCGGTGTCGTCTGTAACATGCTGTTGACCATTCCTACCTTGCACGTTTGGTGTGAGAATCATGGAAGTGATACTGGGTTTGGCTGGTCTTGAAACAGAGTAGGAGGCTTGATATCGGCAGGTTGTGGAATGTGAGTGACCGCAGGCGTTCAGGCTGCCCCCATCCTTCCCCGCAGGGCGACCCTGCTTCCTTCACTCTGCAAATGTGAGCATCCACTTGTGGTCCTCATGCTGGGGGATGGGAGGGCAGCAGCAAACCATACAGGGAGTGTTTCCGCCCTTCAAGTTGGAGGGAGACATGTCATGTGAAAGACACAAATGAATACATGATGTTGGGAGGTGCTAAGCACAATGGAAATAATAAAGTGGGCAAGGGCATATGGAACGTGGAGTGGGCAGTGAGGGTGCCATTTACAATGTATGGTCGGGAAAGTCCTTTCTGCTGTGACCTTTGAAGGGAGGGAGGATGGGAGCCACACAGAGAGCCAGGAAAAGAACATCCACTCCAAAGGGAATAGAAACACTGAGCCTGGAGGCAGAGTGGGCTCGGTGCCCAGGAAGCGCACGACGTGGCCAGTGTGGCTGGAAGGGAGCCTAGAGAGAAGCCTGCGTCCTCACCTGAATGTGAAACTGATTTAGCACCACCTCCTCAGGATTTACCAAGCTGGACTTGTGCACAGCACTTGGATCCTTTAAGGATTAGAATTAGGAGTTTGCCATCTGCTTGATACATGGTGACTGCAGAGATGATTTTTAGTTCTCTTTTCTGTAAATTTCTAGCTAACCCTGCTGGGAAGCCCCATGCCTCTGACACTGCAGCTTTCTTGCCTCGGCTTAGATCTTTTCCCTGCTTCCTGCTAGCTGCCATACTCATCCTTTGGGTTCCAGTTAAACTGGGAAGCTTCGCTGATCGTCCCTAGCGCAATTCGGTGATGTTCCTATGTACTCTGGTACTTCCCTTCTCGTTAGCACTCATGCATTATCGGGCACCTTAGCGTTCAAGAACTCTCTTCCCAGTGACCCACTGGGTAGAATGAGGCCAAGGCTGTGTTTAGCTTAGTTCCAGTTATATATCCAGTGTTGAGTCTGAGCAGGTCGTTTAATGCTTATTTGTGGGTAGGTTGGTGGGTGGATGGAGGCATTCGTGCCTGCTAGTGAAATTTGTTCCTAACGGGGCATGCTACAAGGCAGAGTTCAATTAGACAATTATTACAATATTGGTGAAATATGGAGTGCCACACGAACTCTCTCATGCTGAGACCATAGATTTCATCAAGGAAAGTCCCTACTGGGAAACGTGTTATTAAATGTTTAGAATTTTAAAATTAGAAACTGTTTTGTCATGGGCTTAAATGTCCTCCGTTAACAGAAAGAGGAAAGGTAGGACCAAAGAGAGGAAGTGACTTGTCAAGGTAACCCAGGCTGTTAGAGTCAGGGCTCAGATGGTAATCTGGCACTTGGATTCTCTTGCATTTGATTCAAAGAGCGAGCTTGGCGCTGTCTACTTCAAGGGTCCTGGGATCCAAACACTGAGATACGCTATACTGGATTCTAGGTAGAGAAGTCCAATGCTTGGGAGGGACTGCTATGCTGTGTATCAGGGTTTGGGTGTTTTTAGACTTGATGCATTTTGTGGGCAGGAAACTACCACTTTGATGTGACAGCTACAAAACCCTTCAGCCTAGTTGAATACTTGTGCAAGTGTTTACATTTCTGGATCAGACATACAATGCTCCGACGTACCTGACTAATTTTCCCCCTCATCCATAAAGTCCTAAAGTAGCAAGCTTGATTTGAAAATAAATTATTAGTAAACATTTGAAAGTGAGAAACAAAGTATTCCCAGAACACTTAGCTCCTTCCTTGAAATACACACTTGAGAATTGCTGAGATTCTGTTCTGTGAGAATGCTTGAGTCTCTCCCTAAATCATAACACGGGTAAACTTACCGAAATATTTTTACAATTTTATTAGAGGTTTTAATTCACTGCTTTATCTATCTCTGTTAGACTGCAAAATAGCTTTAAATATTCAAGTGGTAATTAATGAATCTTTTATGTTGCAAATCAAACATTTTCATCTGTGCGCTGGTGGAGTAGCAGTGAGGAAGGATTTCAGGAGTAATTGTTTCTCCCAATTCCACATTGTTGACTAGCTCTCGTACTTTACAGTTTAGGAGTGGGTTTGCCTTTGTTGCCTAGTGGGGCTCACGCTCAGCGTGGACAATGTCTGCTGTCTTTCTGGAGGTCAGGATTTCTTATGAGTTTCCTGCCAGAGACATTCCCGACTAGATGGAAAGTCTTTGAATGTGGAATTTTTGCTTGAGTGCAAAATAATAAAAAGCATGTGTATGTTTTAAAAAAAGGATCAGCTTAATGGCAAATGAGCATTGGCTTACATTAATATTCTATTACAGTAAAAACTTCTATTTAATAAATTTTCTCCAGACTTTTATTTTTTCCTCCCAGAATCTTAACGTATTTTTCTAAGTGGCATGCCAACCTAAAGAAAGTATATATGATACATTTATGTTAAGTCAATAACGCACACAAGCCATTTAAAATTGTATTTTAAGTGTGGAAATAGCAACCCAAGGAAACACATATAGTACTATATATTCAGAAAGGAGAAGTGTTAGCTTTTCAGGGGCTGAGATGCCTTGCAAATATTACTCTATTTAAAAGATATTTTAAAAATGTGGTGCTTTCTGTCAGATGGCAATAAAGCAAGTCTGAAATCCTGTCATACAGTTCAGAACCCAAAATCAAGTTGGCTGGTATTAAAGACTTCACATGACAAAATAGTTGTCCTTCCCCCCTCTGCCGCTCTCTGCATTCATGAAAACTGGTGCTGTAAGAGCGACTCTAGACAACGTTCTCGAAAGGACCAACAAATTCTTCACTGGAAGCCACCCTATGTTCTTCCATGGCCCTAATTAATACTGGACTCGGTGACATTTATGTATCAGAGCAATAAGCTAAACAGGAAACAATTTATGTCACCTAAAGCTTTTTAACAAATCGATGCGACTATTTGTAATTGCTTGTTTCACAAGATTAAAAGTGCTAAGGCCTGATCTTCGCCCACGGATTTGTGGTCAACCTGACCTATGCTTCCGGTGTTTAAAAAAAAAAGGGGGGGGGTTGGGGGGAGTTGGTGATCAGCACTGACTTCCATCAAGTAATCCATATTGCTAATTTTTCTGGAATTTTAATGTAGTTACAATTTATAGCCGATCAAATGTGGTTACCTAAATTGCTGTTGCTAGTAGACAGTTTAACTGTCTTTATTAATTACAGTATAATTTAATGTTTGAGTAGCGGCACTTGTGTTGGTCATTTTTACAGCTAGAGCAGTTATCTGCCTTATGACGAACCATTTTAGCATTTTCAATGGAAATTTGCTAATATGATGAGTGATAAAAATGTCACAAGCTGGTAAATAATGATTATTGCTTTGGCTGAAATTAATTCTTGAAAGGCCGGTTACCTTCAAATTAACATTATAACTTGAAGCTTGTCTTTTTCTCCTCCCTATATTCTTGGTATAAGCCAAAAAAAAAAAAAAAAAAAAAAACCCCGTTGATCATTTATATATATATATGGTATTAAGCATCGAATGTCATTTTACAGAGTGGAAATAAGACAACAAAGGGTTTTGTTTTTTTAAAAAATAAAAGCCTGTTTAAAAATAAATAAAAGTAGGTTATATCTAGAGTGATGGCTTTCTAATCCAAATATTGTCCCAGTTAAACCAGTGTTTTTGTATGTAATTTAATTTCCCTCCAGTGTGAATTCTGTCTTAAACCTTTCATCAATCAGTTCCTTAAATGAAGGTTTGAGACCCAACTTCGCTTTATTTTAATAAAGAATACTTTTACTTGACTCAACTACAATGAAGATGAAAGATAAATTGTGATTACTACCCTCTATGTGAATATGTAATATCAAAGAAGACAAAATCTAGTAAGGAAGACTAATTACACTTTGTTTTGGTCTATTGGGGGGCAGACGAGGGGGGAGATCGTTAATATCATGCAGCTGTTTGTGTTGATGTGAAATTCATCGGAGTCTTACTTTCTGTTTATAAAGGCCTCCATTTAAAAGAAGAACATATATTTGGGGCTTGCTGCCTCGTTTACCTGAGCAACCAGCCTTAAATGAATGTGTGGAGGAGGATGTTCCTGCTTCAGAAGAATTCCAGAAATCCAGTGAAAAAGGTACTAGGCACCAACCAGCAACATCTTCCCTAATGCATTGTCATACTTGGTCTGGGTCCTTCAGCTTATTCAAATATGTGTACATATTTAATTTTACCAACTGCATATGCTGTAAGCAGTATTTATGTTTAAGCCTGGCATTTAAAGGAATTTCAATTAACCCTCATATTATATTCTTAGTAGCTAGATGAGAATTAAGGGTTCAAATGTTTTATTAATTACCAGACTAGAGGGCTTCTAGACTGTGGCATAACTGTTAATGAAAAGAGGACACTACTTTGTAACTTAATAGCAAAACCTATAATAAAAAATTTTTTCTTCATATGATAGGCTTTTCAAAACAATGCTGGGAAAGCATGCTTACGTGCTCCTCACCAGCAGCCGGTGTTTGGCCGAATAGGAGCAGCTTGGTTAATTTTTAAGTCATCTTTTGGCTTGTGTTACGCTCTGAATTACAGACTGAACGGTTTTATGTTACCCCGGTTTGGACACTTCCAGTGCTGCTTTCAATATACCAATTTAATTTTTACTGAAAGATGATGCCCAAACTCATTAATCCTTAGAATGTATATGACATAATAGTATTAAAGACAATAGCAGTGTTTTTTTTTTTTCTTTTATCAAGCTATGCAATGAAACAAATCTCGAAATCAAAGATGGTTTTTCTGGAATATTTAGTTCCTGAAGCTTCATTGTTTTCTGTACTGGATGCGGTTATCTAGCATACTTTTGATAAAATATTTTTGTAAAATCATTTGTTCTAATCTAAGCATTTATCATTATATGCAAAAAGATTTCTTGATGAGAATATTATAGACGGTGCCATGTTTTTGACATTAGCATTTTATTTGGATGACTAATCTTGCAGATGTGAAATTTTAATGAATTATTCATGAAATTGCTTTCCTCTGAAATTTTAGTTTGCTCTTAATGCTAGTTAAACATTTTGGTTTTTTTTTTTTTCCCTGTATAAAATTTGATGAAGAGAAATAAGGGTGTGCTTCCTCGGGAGAAAAGGTAGCCTTTATGTTTTCAGTGTTTTCCAGTTCCCTAAGTGGAGACTTAGCACTTGAAATCCTGAGGATGAGAGCTTCAGCCCTCTGTGATGATGGAAGCTTTTAGTCAAGATTGATTTTAATTCTGTGTTGGAAGCAGCTGGTGATACCGAACATACAAGATCAGCAGGTCAGAAGGGGGAAAGAAACTTAGGCTGTCGCGACTTTTTACTACCAGTGTGAACAACCAGCATTTTTATTGCATTTGAGAATGCTATCATGTCAGTAATGAGTACTGACTACACAACATTTTTTTTTATTGTCTGTATCCACAGACATGGAATGATGGAATTACAGTTGATGTCAAGGAATGAGTTTCTTTTATGCCTTATCAAAACAAAACGAAACTGAAAAAATTCTCGTTCCTGGCAGCACATATCCACGAAGCACCGTGCGCACACTCTGGACTGGACCATCTTCCTCGAGGCTTCTGGGTAGCAGAAATCGTGCGAACCACACTGGGCCCATAAAATGCCTTTAGAATAATTAAGTCTCATTCTCAGGATAAAAAAGTGAAACCGACATTCAAAAACATCCAAAATATCAAGAGGGAATACCATGAACCAAAAGGTACCCCAAAGATTCAAAATCCTTATGAGCGTGTTCTTCTTTGTACTCTTGGAAACGGAGCTCAGCTGGAATGTGGAAAGGAGAATATTTTTTTTTTAACTTTTTTTTCCATGGTAAAATAGCTAGTGATTTACATCCATCAGATTTGGGGTGCAGAATCCAAGGTATTCTTGACTCGGTGTGACAGAATGCTGGGAATAGTGTTTGAGCTGTCCCAAGGTCGTGAGGCAGCCGGTCACTCTGCATGTACAGTACCCTTGATGCTTCATCTCACGGCTGGTTCATTGCGGGCAGCGTCACTCTCTTACAAGGACAGACTCTAGGGACAAGGAGGATGGATTCTCATTCCTGACAGTGCATTTGCCTGATACAAGGGACTATCTCCCTAATGTATGCTTTTCTTTGAAGAAAAAAAAAAAAAAGTAACAAATTGTCTTTACATCTTGGCACCTTGTAAAGTTTTTTTTTTTTTTTTATACAAAAAGTTCAATAGCTTTGACAACTCCCCATTATTAATCACTACTTCACTGATAAACTTTGAAAGTGTGACCCTGGCATTTCATCATGCAAAATATTTACTGCAGCAGGAGAAAAACATTTTTTTTAAAACAGCATTTTTTTTTTTTCTCTTTTCAAATGTATGAACTGGTTTAAGATAGCCAGGAAGGCAGTGGTAGGATAAACACAAGGGATAGGAATGTATCAAAAAACAGATTAACACGCACGCGCACACACACACACACACAAATCTGTACAAAATGCTCTGATCAATGAGAACAGAAAAAAAAAAATCTGTCAACTATGTTACAATTTAAAAGCCAAAGGTGGGGGGGAAAAAAAAAAGGTTAGGGAATTTCTCCCTCCCACATGTCAGGAAATGTCATCCAATATTCTTAAAGCAAGGATAACTAAATAAAATACATGTGCAGCCTATTCTGCAATCCCATTACATACAGTAGTTTTTTTCCAAAGCTATTTTTTTTTAGTATCGTTAATATAAAGCAGTTGCACAAAAAGCAAAGGTGTTTTGACAAACAGGTGTATGCATTTATTCCTTTTTAGGAACAATATCTAAAAAAAGAACCACCCTCCGCCCTCCCCCAAAAAAGACAAAGATTCACACAGACACATTGGAATATATGTACAACATAATAAACCCCATCCTAAAGAAGCGACTGGAACACCCCCCCCCCCAAGGGATACAGAATCAGAATTGTAAAAATCATAGTGAACTTTGCTTGCTGTAAAGCCTGAGTTTTTTTTTCAGTTGGTTTATCTGCAGGGCTGTGGTACCTGCAAAGATATGTAAAATCTAATTTTTTTTTTCTTTTTGCTACAGTCTTAGACTAGGCATGCAAGACATACGACTAAGTGCAACTGAGTGAAATGTATTTTTTTTTTTAATTTTCGTCATTCCCTAAAGGTTTGAACTGAGGTATGCGTACTAACAGTTTCTCATGCTGTTATCTTTACTCATGTCTAGCTACACATGCTGAGAATGAACTAATCTACCAGATTTTTATCCTCTTTTGAATACCAAACTAACCAGCAACCACTCAGTTTAGAAGCACAGGGCCCCCTTCCCATGACCCTGTCTGGCTACTGCCTGCACATCATGAAGCTGCCTGGAAAAGTTTAAAAAAGAAAAAGAAAAAGAAAAAGAAAAAAAAAAAAGTCTCGAGTGACCACAGACTGCCCTTTATACAGAAAGCAGAGTGAAGCTTCAAAAGAAATTGGCAAAGAAGTTTTTGTACCAAGCTTATGAGTGGATGGGAGTGTTACTTTTTTTTTTTTAAATGAAAAATGCTGACCAAAGCCTAATTAGAAAAAAAGGAAGGAAAAAGGAAAATATTTTAAACCAAACAAAATACCGGAAGATCAATGCCCAGACAGAGCAAAATTGATGCAGTGATCTTAGCACGGTCCTTAAAACCAAAGTGGCATACAATCTTTCTGGAAAACAAAACAAAACATTCTAGAAATGGTACTACGTGATTGAGTTGCATTGTAGAAGCTTTTCTGTTTTCGTTCCATTTTATCTTGACTGTCTCCTTTACTGGTTACTCCCTAATTTGCAGTGGCATCCATTCATGGTTTTGAAATGGGACTCCTCTCCTTCCCTAGCTCCTGTAACACCTTCAGCAGCCCCGTAACCTCTCATATTTATGAGTTTTGGTCTCTGTTGAGGTACAGAACAAGAAAAAAAAAAATAACAAAAGTAACAGCTTTGGTTCCATTACCTACTTGGTCTTCTAAATTTATTCTATGACGAAGGAGCAGTTCTCTTTCTCAGGTTAGCAATAGCCTAGAACTCATCAATTGCCTCTAAATTCTTTCACCTCCTTTGATCAACAATAAGAGGATATTTGGCTTCATCAGATAAAGCATAAAACAGAGAACATAATTTACCTTTGCGTAATATCTTTGGTAATTTTAGGAAAAAAAAAAGGTACAAAGAATATAAATTAAGCTCTGAAAGGCTCTCAAACAAACTAAAAACAAAAGCTACGGTCCTAGATAAATAAATGAGTGACAGGAAAGTGGGTGCAGAGTGGAGGCGTTGAGGGGTTCTAAGGACTGAGGTTGTACTGACCGATGACTGTCACATTCTGCGTGCTATGTATGTTTCTCCAAACATTCTGGGGCACCATGCACCCCCGTCTCCTCGATGTCTTCTGTTTGTTAGTTTTGGATACTGGCTTGGTGTGATAATATTGCATAACAAACTGAACTGCAGTACCGAATTCACACGTTTGAAATGAACACTTTAGCACTGCTGAACTCAGTCCTCATTAACTTCCATAACAAATTCAATCTGAAATCTAATTTGCATTCACACAGATTAATGCCACCAAGCAGGTCTGGACTGATGTTTAAATTCAGCGCTGCCACCACTTTCACCAGAGTTGCTCAGGGGAAGCCAGCTTTTTGGGTCATTTTGCAAACAAAGCAACCCGTGTTGGTCTTCGCCTCAGCGAGCCTGTGGCCCATGGCAACTTGGTCACCAGAGGGCGAGCCCTCCACGGCCACACTGGGGGGGTCTAGCAGGAGATCTTAGGGGGTGGGGGGGAGCGATGCCTAGGTTTCCTTGTGCTGGGGCAATGCTTAACCATGATGGTAGCTGCAAAATAGAAAACACCAAAAACCAAAAAACTGAAACCAAACCTGAAACAACCCCCTTCCCGCCTCCAATACTGCTTCGTGGAATGAATCTGCGTTGTTCCTAGGGTGTCTCTATTTTTTTTTTTTTTTTTTTCTGTCATTCATTCTCTTTCTGGCAGGACTTCACGTCTGTGTGAGAGGACCTTCATGTGTAGAGTGCAGCATTTGGGACCTTTTTTGAAAAAGACCAAAACGGAATGTTTTCGGACTTTGGAGAAAACGTGGTTATGTCTGAAGGAAACTGGAATGAGTGACAGAAAACTACGAACGAGAAATGACATTCAGCTTTTGTATAATAAAAACACCTATTAACATTCATCACAAGGTACAGAAAACTTGAAGCCTCCAGGAGGCCGTGGGCCCAAATGGAGGCCTGAGGTCAGAACTTAAAATGGTATAGTAGAAGCAAAAAAAAAAAAAAAAAAGCAATACATTAAAAAGTTTGGGATAATTACTTTTTAACCCCCTCCCCCCAATACACACACAAAGGCCTTCCCCATCCCAACTGGAAGCAAAACGAAAACGAAAACGAAAACAAAAACGAACCAAAAAAAAAAAAAAAAGAGTAAAGGCAGTGATAATCAACATGCAGTACTGTGCAAATCGGTCGTCCGTTGGAATCCTTAAATTCCGGGCAGAGGCTTGGTCTGCGGCTTAGGTGCACATGCTCAGCTGGGTGTCCTCAGTGTCCGACGTCGGCAGGACTGCAGTTCAAAGTCTGCTGCTAAAAGTGAATCAGTTTAGCAAATTTACAACACTGATGTTGACTGTTAAGAGCGGAAAATCCCAAGTACCAAACAAGTCCATCCAATGCACAGAGTACAAATTCCTTTTTTCAACAAAAAGTAGAAAAATCAAAAATACTCCCAAATGGGATTCTTGATGGCACTAAGAGTTAACACGTTTCAGAGTTGTCAAAATGTAGTGAAAATTCTCCAGACTGTACAACAAATGGAGAACAATTTCACTGCTAACTTTTGACGTGTTTTGTTTTTTGTTTGTTTTGTTTTTGTTTTTTGTTTTTTTGTTTTTTTCCCCCAATCTTCGTTCTTGGGCTGGCCCCCGCCCAGAGACGTTCACTCCATGTCCTCATTTACTGGTTCGTCTTCGTAATCTCTGTCGTGGTCAAAATCTGGACTGTGGTTGGCTGTTGTCACTAAGGACAGAGGCCCTTCAGCTTCCTCTGGATCGAGCGGTTCTTCTTTGACGTGCACAGGATGCCTGGAAGAGATGAAAAGAGGTTCACTTGAGGGGCCCCTCCCAACCACGGCAAGTTCGGGGCTTTGGGCAACAGAAGCCACACCCTAGGACTGTACTGTCTCCCAGCAGAGGCACTAGCCACGTGTGACCCTTTAAATGAAAACTTCATGCAATTTCAAACGGAGTTTCTCAGTTACAATGGGGCAGCACAGAGATGACAAATTTCTGTCACAGCAGAAGGTTCCTTTGGGCAGAGCTGCTCTAGGGTGATCTCTGGCCCGAAGCAGCCTCTCTTCCCCGGGGTGTGTCTCTCGCCGTCCTGTGCACTCAGGTCACCCTGGGCTCTTGTTAAATAGCCGCGTGTGACTCAGCAGGTCTGGGGTGGGGCCCGAGACTCTGCATCCCTAGCAAGCTCCCAGGCAATGCCTCTGGTCCGAGGAGGACCACACTTTGAGCACCAGATAACAGGCCCCGCAGTGGCTTCCTGGGGAGAGGAATCCGAGTCTTCAAATCATTACGTGAAATAAGAATCTGTAACACAATGGTGGTTTGTGGGGACCACTGAGTGCGGGAGGCTGGGCTAATCATGGCTTGCTGTGTGTTCTGCTTTGCTAGTTAACATGCAGAACCTGTGAAAGAACTCTCCAGAGACCGACCCCAAGCGAGGTTCTATCATTAATCAACTTCAAGCAAACACAGCAAAGAGACACCATGATACATGCTTGAAACTCCAAATTAATGCATATTTTTACAAACTGTCAATAAGGCAAGAAAAGCCCTGCCAGGAAACACAAACGGAGAGGAAAAGGCTCGCCCAACACAACAATATGATAAGAAAGCAGAGCCCCGATCGGAATAATAACGCTGTCAGCTGTAAACAAGGCAAAACAAGAGGGCTGGCTGGTAGCGGCCACCAGGACGCCGCAGCCTGTGACGCGATCTGCCAACTTCCTCATTATGGCCCAGCACACGGTTCACCCAAAGGGGACCGCGGGGGATCACGCGAAACCACTCTGATAACAACTGAGAAATGTTGTTCGTAAATCATATTTACAACCGATCCTTTGCAAATACAAATTACTTTCTGTTGCAAGCCTTTTGATATGGAAAAGAACCATTCAAGTTAAAATGGTCCCATCGCTGGCACTGGCTGCAGAAGGGAGGATTTTTTAATTGACGTTATCAAGTATTAGTAATAAGAGGTGGTACTGGGGATGGCTGATTTCCTAAATAATTGATGTATGCAAACCCCCAAAGGCCACTTGAACCATTTAAAAACAAACAGGAGTGCTTTGGACTGCCCTTGACGAGGTGAACCTTCAGAAAACCAATTGACTCTAAAATTAGCACAGCCCAGAGTGTGTCTGGGGGTAGATGTCAGGAGAAAGAGCTTTTAAAAAATTGTGCCCATCTTCCTAAAACTAGTCACAAAACGAAATGTCTCGAAGTTGTAGTCCAGTGCATTTTCCTGGTTGTGCTCCATCCTTTTTTCAGTTTTTTCATGGCCCTACTTCTCTGTGTTTCTACAGGAAGACACAGGACTGGCTACGTAATTTGCAGAGCCCCAGTGAAAAGTGAAGATGCGGTTCAAAAATTAGTCAGAATTTCAAAATGGAAACGGCAGAAGCACTGAAAACTTCTAACCATGCCTCCGAAGCCAGCCCTGGTAGGAGCCCCTATATTCTTTTGGGAATAATTAAGTGTATTGATGATTATGCCTTTTAAAAAAAAATCACCCATAAGCCCAAAATTAAGGTAGGTTTTTTTGTTTTTGCCTATCCTCTCCTGTGTGGCATCATATTTTTACATATCGTATACATAACAAATACTAGTTTGTCAGCTTTTTCAGTTGTAATTTTTATGGGTATATGAGATACCTTGTGTGGACTCTGCAGTCCCTTAATACTGGGCATTTTGTGATTGTCTTTTTTTTTCCTTCTTTTGCTCTTTGAATAATACAGCCACCACTTTTATCCATTAATCTTCCTATTTCTGTTGATTTACCTCCTCAGGATAAATTTCTAAGAATGAAATTCTGGGAGCAAAGGCCAAAAACATCTTCATGGTTCTTAAGATTTATTATAGTATTAATTTCCAAAGGGGCGATATCAATTTAGACTCAACTTCATCAGCCCCAAGCGTTACAGTTTAAAAAATATTTTGTTGTTTACCAGGTATACGGTAAGCTCCGGTTACCTTAAATTGTTCTTCTTGGATTACTGACAGTGGTGAACATTTCTTCCTGTTTGAATTTCATATTTTCACTATTGAGCAGTGCTACTTCATAAATTTACCGCCCCTCTTCTCTGCTGATCACGTTTGGCTAGAAATGTATCTATGTGTTACTTAGCCCTGTATTGAAGTTCAAATGTGGTTTCCCTGATAAACATTTTCCTACTTTCACTTCTTTAAACAATCAGAATTATTAATCTTTTCAGGTTTAGAAACCTGAATTTGATGACATGAGATGATATAAGGCTACAGGGGGTGGGAGGATGGAGAAGAAATGGAACATTCTTAATGAAGTTCTTGCTTCATAATTTTCCACTCTGACAAATGTTTTGCTAGGCACAAACAAAAACAAACCAGATACAATGTTCAGTTAGAGAAGGTTTTGTTTTCCCTGGAAAGTTGGAGCTGCACTTGAGTAAGATTATTTACCCTCCCCAAGACCCAGGTTAGGACCCTATCACGCATGCTAGCTCACCCCAGTGCCTAATGCAGAGTGGGTCCCCAACAAATACTGACGAGATCTGTGTGACGACCTGACAACCCAACTGACTTAGACATCAAGGCTTCTTAGAACTCCAGAGAAACGAAATCCAGCTGCATAACATTCCTTGATCCCAGCAGATCCCCCCGAGTGTGGCAAATGCAGTCACACACGCCTGCGGTGCTTCAGAGAATAAAAGAGAATGGATTTCCAAGCACAATACATCTCAGGTAGGATGCAAACTATTTAAGAGACGATGCTTCACACACATTCGTGTGCCTCCTGGAAATCGGAACTGCACGATGCACCATCCTGCACGTTGTCCCCTGCCCCACCTTCCCCCCCCCCAACTCCTACTTCCCCAACGGTTCCCAATGAATAACTGCAAAACTACACATTTCCCTCCTTACATCTGAGTAATTCCTTTGTCTAGCCACTCTGGGAACACGAGAGTTTTTAACTAAAGCTGACTGGTGTTTAGGGGCATTGTGTTCGGAGGGTGTGTGCACAGCATGGAGTATTATGCTTTGTAGCTCCGTTAGCTCCTATCAGGATAAAAGTATAATGCCCCAAAGCCATAATTATGTGGCTACTTTCTAGTGTTTCCGAAGAGAAACAAAATGTGGTAGTCCTGAAGCAGCACAGAAAGGGTGAGAAGGAGGAGCGCTGTTTCAATGCTAGATAGTAGCTGGGCTGCCGAACTAACAAGGTTCTTTAAGCCATGCCATAAAGTTTACGGCTTGATTTATTCCAATAGACTAGAACAGTTAAGAAACAATTTGCATCATAGCAGGGTAATGCATATTGCCCAAGAAGGAAAACTATGTCATTACAGAATTCACTTAATGGAAATACAGGGTCAAAAAGAGTAACAGTCTGTGACACTGAGAGCGGGCACAGGGACTACGCTGTTGACATATAATTATATTTAGCAAACAGCGTAAAGCGGGGAGATCTGAACAACAGTGCATTTTGACATCTTTACGTCAGGTTTCCTTAACAAAACCAAAACAAACCCAAACAAAATACAACCGAAACCTTCATTTCGTTAAAAATTATGCTGACTGCTTGCGAAATGTGGTTTCTGGTAACACTGGGGTTAATTCAGAGTTGTTAAACAAATTAACTTTGTGGTGGCTTTATCTTGTACAGCAAAATTAGCGTCATTCTTAACTGTTGCCTGAAGTTTTTATCCAAATATCTTTCTCTTTTCAGTAATGCTTTGCACTAAATAGGAGGAATAGACATCAGCTAACCCTTGGAGTTCATAAAGATGATGAGAAATAGTCTCTCTTCCATTGAATAACTTCAGAAATACTTGCTTTAATGAGCATTTCTTGAAGGTGCTTATATACCAATTTATATTTGGTCTGAACTTCCTTAATATCTGAGTAAACACTCCTTGTCATGACAATGATTTAAAAATGAACACAAGTGTGACTACAGTCAAGTCAGAAACACCAGACTGCTTTCGAAAAGATGATATATAGCAGTATCAGTGTCAAAGATAAACACATTCTTAAAATGTTGTGTAGTAAATAAAGAGACTATTCACATAAATTAAAAATGATTATTTCCATCTTTTAAGATCCTTTTCAAAACACTTTGGGCATGAAACTCAAATGCTAAATAATCAAATTTCAGACTACCCCCAACCCACTCATTACCCTGACCGAGAGCATTTTTCTTTTCCTTGTCCTTTGATGCCAATTCTTTCTGGCCCTCATGGCTACAGGTCGTATTTCCATTCCCATCACTCAAATTATCTTAAAATAAGGTGTTGGTCAAGTAATTCAGAAGGAGTGTGTAGACAAGTGGCCTATTCTAGGAACGGCCAGTGCTGCAAACATTGGATTGGTTTCTTCCTTTAAATTGGGCAACGGTGGACCAGATACTTGCTCCAAGGGAGAGACTGTCCCTCTAGAGCATCCCCCACAAATCCAAGCATCTGGAACAATGTGGCTTCTTTTCTCTTTTAAACTTTCCCTGGCAGAGAGGGAGTTGCCCCAGTTGGGGCTCTTCTGCAGCCACGCACCTCCCCCCACACACCCACGGGGGGAGGGAGGGTGTGCGCCGCCTGCCAGGCATCACACCTCTCCTGTCGTTGGACCGGTCCTAGTGCTATTCAACCCATTCACACGCAGCAGGGACGACCATCGCCCATCACTTCATTCGGTTATATGGTGCTCATCAGACTGCCGTCTGCTGCTATAATGCTCCTATTAATTTTCCTTTTGATATTTTAAGAGCAATCTATAAATCATGCCGCCTTTCATTTGTGCCATCATTAACGCCTGGTCATAACGCTTCAGCGTTGTGTTTGCGGTTCAGACTATCACACGGCCAAGTAAACAAGCATTCTTTTTCCCCCTGCTAGGTTCAGCATGCCCGCAAGTTGAACAAACTGACAGAGACACATGCTGATTTTAGGAGGAAAAGATAATGTGGCTTAAAGGATGGCCTGAGATGCCAAGCAGAGGGAAAAAAAGCAAATGAGTCACCCGCGTTATTGCTCGGAGCACTTGTAGGGCTGCATGAAGCCGATTGCTTTTATGGGAAAGTTAGTAAATGGTCCTTTTACGTGCTAACCAAGCTAAACATTTCCAGAAGCACGAACTTTTACCAAGATTCTAGGAAAGCAGAAATGACAGAAAAGGTATCAAGAGCAGCTTGAGAAGGGCTTGTGTGCACACCGAAGCGGGAGACTGGGACTTGCACGCAGAGACCTTTTGGGTGGACAGTACTCACACGGCTTGCATAGGGGATCTGCCCGGACTGCTGTCACTCTCGTTGCTGTTGGTATGTTCCATTGCCCCGTTCAGTTCTTCCCGTATTGCGCTGGCTAAGTTGCCCAGAGTGGGATTTCCCATGGAAGCGGTAGTGTATAGAGGTATACTATTCTCAGCCATTGAAGCCTGTTAGCAACGAAGAGAAAATATATGAGGACGTAGGGTAAGCCCAGACAGGGAAGCCGTTAATTACGGGTGTAGTCAACAATCTTCTGCTTAGGTTCTTAGTAGGGCTGGCCAATACAAGTTTCTAACGGGGAGAAGGATTTTGCTTTAAAAGGCAGACTTGCGACACATGTCCCATGCTTGGTTTCCAAGAGCTAGCTGGGACCAAAGCGCTGGTGGGGAGGGAGGACTCAATTTAGCCCTGCTGGGTAGAGTCACGTGGTTTAGACAGGGCTATCTAAAATGAGCTTTCTGTCTGATGCCTTCTTTCAGGAGGAACTGAATATTTCCAGATCACAGGGAAATATAATGGAATTTTCATTTCTTTATCCACTTTGATGACTCCAGTATTGGATATTAAAGATTTGATCCAATTATTCTGGCCTCACAGCTCAAACTTATGAGAACTTCCATAAACATTTACCTCTTAGATCCTACAGAAAAGGAAGAGATTATAGAATTGGAGTCCATTTTTATCTGCCACCATCGTTTCGGTTTTAATGATTTCTGAATCTGTTTAGTGTAGTTTGTGTGATGTTACCCCACAGTTATCTCAATCTTTCAGACTCAGACCGGTCAACCTGGAATTTTAGGACCGAAGGAAAAAAAAAATCTGTCACTCTACATGAGTGTCAGCCCAAAAGAGTGGAAATGGAGAAAAGAGGAAATCCTGAAGTCTGTGGTGGGATACTGTTCACTTCTCATCCTCCTGTGTTTGAATAAAATGACCACCCAGTCTCAAATGCAGACAGTCATTAAATACAGCTTTGGACTAAAGTATCCATATTGTTTCATTGGGTAGAGATTATGACCCAGTAACTTTTCATTTTATTGAAGAGGACAGACTTTTAAAAACTGGCAGTGTAATTAGACCAAGATTTATCAAAACTGTCCTCTTGCAGACTGCAATATGCCTGGTTTTCCATCCTAATGAGGAGAAAGTACAATCACAAGACAGTCTGGCTTGGTCACTTCAATTGGCCAGTCATACAAGAGTCCGAAGTATTCTAGAAATCCTGGCTCTAGAGAGAAAGAAAGAGCCAAAAATGAAGACAGAGCAGGCTGCAGGGAATGTGCCTATCAGGACAACTGCAGCCTCGCTCACTGTACAAACTCCAAAGCCAGGAATGCCTTCTTAGACACAAGCCCCTGGACGGGTCTCCACTTAACACAGCACTGGCCAATGGACGATTTCAAAGACAGGCTCTGCGCAAGCCCACAGATTTCCCCTCCCTCCACTTCTGGATTTATATAACTGCCTGCTTTTAAAAAGTGGGAGAAAAAAATCCTGTTTTTATTTCCAAATGTGGTGAACTCATTTTGATGAACAGTAAATCTGAACATTCCTTCGCTCTCCTACAGTTTGTTAAATAATTTGCATCAAGTACTTTTTTTTCCAACAGATCTCTTATAATCGCAATAAAGCATTTTTTTCTTTTTTTGGCAGAGCAAAAAGCAAGAACGGTTGCCAGATTATTTTTTAATTTTTTTTTTTTTTTTTTTTTGCAAACTGCAGCTGGACAAGCATCTTAACGGCCTTCATTTGAGACAACTCAGTGGTCATGCCTCTCCCAGTCATGGAAGTTCTGCTCTCATGTCACCATGACACAGTCAGAACGTGGCCCAAGTGAGGCCATCTCTACAGCATGTTTTTTTTTGTTTTTTAGCAGCTTCTCCAGTCAAAAATGGAGAGGTAAAGACAAAACTGAAATGCTTGTAAGAAGGTGTTCTATGGCATAAGATGGTCACCCTTATGGACAGAGCAACCTTCTTAGGATGATGTGTTCTCCTTGGCTCTCGAAGTGTTCTAGGTGAAGGTCGTTAAAACATGGGCTGAGGCCCAACAGCCATGGTGGTGAAAGGCATCCAAAAGGCAAGCACTTCTGTTGATCCCTCAGTGGTGAGAGAGACCAGAAAGAAAGAAAGCGGAAAACCAGCCTGGTCCCTTTAAGAGATGGTGCCTGCCTGATAGGCCACAGAGCCTCTTGCACCTTCTTTGGCACCTTCTTTGTTGAGTGAGTGATCAAAGCAACCCACCCAAGGCTAGAAACATTAACAAAGTGGGTTTTTTTTGTTTTTGTAGTTGATGTCTACGGAGGAGCAGGTGGGGTATGATTTTTATAACGGACTTCATTATATAAATGGTCCTGTGTACAGTATGTGGTTTCCTATCAAACTGGCACCTCTGCCCAAAAAACAAAACAAAACAACCCCCCCCAAAAACTAAAAAACTAAGGTGCCTCAGTCCATAAGTACCGCTGCTCCTGGAACACGAACCATGCTAAGATCCTCGGGGGAAAGGCAGTCTATAAATAAGAAGCTTTACGGTTACCCTTAGTTACTTCACTTTTTCAGAGCATAATGCAATCTGTCTCACGTCCAATGTTTTATTTCTGTAGTGGATTCTGCTGTCCTATTTTATATATTGTATATCATGCATTATGTTGCTCTAGTAATCTTTTTAAGATGTTGTTCCACTATTATTTTTACTTGTCTTGAAAAATGGAAATGGGCAATAATGGGAAGGAAAGCCTGCTGGTAGAATCCTGATTTAATTTGCACAGCAGAGAAAGTTACATGAGACTGTCTACTGACCGTGGATCCAAAGTCCTCGACGAGAGGAAAAAGATCCATTCCTCCAATCATGAATTTATATCAATTTATTCACCTCACCCCATTATGCACATAAAGTGTTCTTGGAAAACTACAGGCTTGTTTTGGGCTACCCCTGGAAACGAGAAGGGGGAGGTAGGATGCCAAAAACAAATGTTTTCCAGAAGAAACATGAACAGTTTTGTCATGATAAGGCATACTAATTTAAATCACTCAGTCACATAGTTAAGAGAATCCAGAGGATCACTGCTTTTTTTTCCTTTCCGCCTCATGAATGTAAAATGTGCTTGTAATCTTAATACGCTTCCAGATAGAGCAGCCTTTAAATTCACACTTCACAAGACTCCAGGGAAAATAAGTTACTAATGAATGGTATTTACAGTGGCGGCATCTAAGCGTGCTCTCATTTGCTTTTCTAAAGTTACTGTGTAAACTACAAGTAATTATCAGAAACTCAGAAAGTAGTTCCTCCTATTAAAGTTGGTACAGGCTAAAAATAAATAAATATAATTACTGAAAAGCTAAGTTCAGTGCATTTGCCTCTGCACGGAAACTGCGTTAAAGGTGTATCATCTATTGTTGGGAGCCGGGAGGCTGTGCTGAGTGATCTGGGAAACTGTGTAGGGTGCAGGTTAGGTGCTCAATAAATATTTGTTCTAGGAGTAGTGAGAACCACGTGCCCGTCCTGATCTCCTGCCTCTTCACCCACTCTGTTCCCGTAATGTCAAGTAGCTCAACCATTTTTCATTCTCTTCCCTGACCCCTTAAGGAGCGTTTTGAAGACACTCCTGTTTGTCTGTGTGTTATGGCCCTTTGGAGGGGCACAAGACATTGTACTATATACCCATTTTGGGGCGATAAAGCCCCCAGCAAGAACCCATGCTGTAAAGGTCTGGGATGGCCTGGGATTATATATGTACAGAATATGTCTTTTTCAAAGTAGCAAGATTCCCTTGGCCTGTCTTCTAGAACAATCTAGGCAGGGGCAAACTCAAACTGGGACCACTGAGAAATGGGATAAATAAAAGGCTCGGCTGGCTGCCTTGGTAACTCGTATCTGGGTGGTAAACTCACTCCTGCTCAAAACTAGTGTCTTCATCCCCCGGTAATGCTGGTTATGTAATGAGTGCTTGGTTTGTCAGTAGGAAACAAACATTCTGTATGCTGCTTATGTAATCTTGAGCAATCTGCTGGAAACCTAAAGAGTGTTCTTCAACACCCCTCTAGTTTAAACAAAAACAGTTTACTTTTACCAAGTGAACCAAACCTGGATCCCCCCCCCCCCCCCCCCGCAAAGGACTAAAGATGCTAAAACAGACTTTAGAAGAAGAAATAAAAAGCTCTGCTTTCTCTTTAAACCCGTGAACAATAGAAGGTCATGTGATACAGTGGCCTATCATCCAGCACATTAATAGCTGTGCTAGAGTAATTACACTTGTGGTATTTTTGCCTCAAGTGAAATTCTGAAATAAGAGGATGGAAATTATGATACTGCTGATAAATATTAATAAGTGAACTTTTAATTTTTTTGCCACAATATTCAAAATGCTAAGCATCCCACTAATGCTGAAGCAGCCCGATGTGTTTGCCTCCAGGGAGTACGATGCTTTGTGCACTTAAGAAAAAAGTTTAACGGAATTAAAATTTAATATCTAATTAGAGCGAGGCTAATATATTTTGAAATGAGCGGGGGAGACATGTGCCTCCGCTGCATATTCGGGACGACCATTAATCTTACCTGTAAAGCTGCATTGAGGGGTGTACAATAGGCGTGGCTGCTCTGCATGTTTTTAATAAGGGAAGGGTTACTGCATAAGAAAAAGATAAAAACTCAAAGTTAAACGCAATCAGCCCCTGAGTTCCGAGCCAAGTTTTATCTTAAGCTTGCTGGTCTCCCTTCCAAATCAGAAATGTCCCCCATTAACAAAACCAAAGGAAAGTTAGGTTTTCTCCACAGCCCCCCGGCTTTACGGGGCTGGTGTGTGTGGATACCCTGGGGTAGGACTTTGCTCTTCAAGGAAACTGGGTGTAAAATTCGGGCTTCAGTTAGACCAGCCCTGGGCACTCCCCTCCACTGATGCTTTTTTTTTTTTCCTTCCCCTCACACAACATCTTGACCTCTCCGCACATTTTTAGTAGCTGCCGTGAGTCCAACAGGAAGGCAGAAGCTCTGGGGGGTGAGGGGAAGTCAGTCAGTGAGCTGACAGCAGGGTTTCCTGGGAGTTGTTAGCTAGAGAATCGTCTCCATGATATTAACTCCGGAATGACCGTAGGAGGTAAAGGGAGGATGGCTCTTAAAGGAGATCCCCCTCTGAGGCACATTTAGTGCTAAAAGAAGATGGGGAGAAGGGGGGTGACAGGGAAGGGTTGTTCCCAAGGAAGGCAGGGAGGTTGGGTTGAGATCTTTCTTGCACAGCCAAATCTGGGAGGTTGTAAGAATACTAGATGCTGTGTCCATGAACTAATCCAACGAAGACAAGATACCATTCGAAAAAAATCTCTAGGAAGGAGAGGCTTCCAAGTAGGAAGTCACCCAGATTGATCACTGGCCTTTAAAGGAAGTGTATGCGCTGTTACGGATTTCTCTCTCCTCATTCACTGCACTTACATTATTCTTATAACTGAGTGGGCAAATACCAAGAAGTGTACCCTGTTAAATACACATTTTAACTCTCCATAAAAGTTGCCTTTTTCCTTGGGAGGAATTACTTTCAAGCCAAGGTATTTACTCTTAAAGGGTCCCCATAAGCTGCTGAATCAAAATATGACCAATATGTGCATTAAAGACGTCAAAAAAGCATTATTCAAGGCACTGGTGTTCCAAAGAGAAACAAGAGAAATACATGTACGAATCACACAATTTAGTTCCATTGCAGAAAAGCCGTGGTACCTGCTACTTGGGGAGATGCAAAACTACATGGGATGAGTCAACCATGCAAAGCCAAAGCAACAGCAGAAAAAACAAAACAAAAGCAAGTAAAGGCTCTTACTGTGTGACAAGCTCGTCAAAGTTTTCATCGGGGCAGTATTTGCGAGGACGGCCTCGTTGAATATGGCGGCCACGTTTAAACTCTTCATCATCAACTGTCCAAAAGGACCCAAACTCATCCTCTACTCTGATAAAGCACTTATGCAGTGAGAGGTTGGTGCGAATGGCACCCTGGGATAGGAGCAGCGGCAAAGGAGATGGAGGGGGAAAAAAAGGGGACGGGGGTGGGGGGGGGGGGCAGAACAGACATCCAATACAGGGAACAGGAAAAAGAAAATAAAATGCAATAAGCATAAGCAAATGGTTTGTGAGGGTTAATATGCATTGCCACCTAAAGCTACTAGCGTGGGATGCAACAAAGACCGGCAAGCAGGGCAGGGGGACTGGTGGGTATACAAAACAGGAGGGATGAAATGCTTTTTTGCTTCCCTTAACTGAGACAACGTGAAACCGGTTCGTTGGTCTAACACCGTCTAGCAGCCAAAAGCCTCTACTTGACACTTGTTAGCACAATCCAAGCTAGGCTAAGAAGTTCAAACATGGTGGACGTACCCACTGATCTTTTGTGGCCTTCGTTTTTGGAATTCTACTTCATCCACTGTCCATACTGCCCCTTTAACGTTTTCTACTCGCACAAAACACTTGTGAAGACTAAGATTATGACGCACTGCATTCTGCAGCAAGTATAAAAGAGAGAACATTTACATTTTCTATAAGAAAAGACTCCAAAAACAGCAGTAAATTCAGCCTCACAGTCCACATTTGTCAAACCATCCCCAAAAGCTGTAGCTAACCACCCCCGTGGATGACCTTCTTGAGGTTAAGGATGCCTTTTCCAAATGTAAAAATAAACAAAAAACAAAAAACAAAATTATCAATTAATTATACTCCGGCATTTACATCTAGTCTCTGGTAGTAGCGAACCAGAAGAAATAGTTAATATGCATATAAGCCCAAAATAGGGGTCACAGTAAAAATCTGAAAATATTGTTAATATGACTTCAAAATAAACATGTAGAGCATAAAACTGTCCCCTTTAAACTTATCTCCCATATAAAAGGGTATTTTAAAAAAACATGCAAGATGATAATACTGTTAAATACATTTTGTTCTTGTTCTTTTTTTGAAAGTTTTGGCTTTAATACCTTCTACGCGTTTTGTCAGATTTATCTAAATTGGATTTTACCACTGAGAGCATCACCTCCTGCAGCTGACTGGATGAGGGAATGCAATGATCCCCAGTACATCAGTATCCATCATCAAGCTATGTCTTACCTTCCCAAATACATACAAACCTTGGCCCTTACTATGGGCAATTACCTTAATTAACAAAAAATGTCAAAGAAACACCTGAGTAGAACTCTCAATGGCAAAAAGATGATACTCCTGCCGCGGATGGTTCCTAAAGACACACATTTCTATCCCCCGCCTCCATGTTTCTTTTTTATGGTTAAATGTCATTTCTAAGATCATCCTTAAATGGAGACCCTGGACATCCATAGTCCACCGAAAAGGAGGATCTCAACTCAAAGGTGAGGAGCCTTAACATCTCCTCTTTGCTTTGATTTTCAGAAAAATCCACGACCCATGCTGGGGTCTGGAACAAACATGGCTTCACTTCTTTAGCCTCCGTGGTTGAACTTGCTGATCGAGACTCCAAATTAGACATGAGGACATTACAAAAAGACCCATGCCATTGACTCAAACCTTTCTTCTTACAGGGCATAAGCAGGTGACTACTGTGGCCTGAACAGCAGATGCATACATCCCATCTCCCATACGCCATGTAGCATATCCTCCACTCCATTCCAATGATGCTGCCATCGCTCAAGCGTGGGGCAACCCACCCCTTGGGCTACCTGCAAGTACTTCCGCTCTCAAGATACTGAGTGCTGTTTCCACTTTTAGATAATCACCACTGGTGACTCTGAGGAGTCAGACGAGATAGTGCTGATTTTTCTTTTTCGATGTGGAATATTTAAGGAGATAACGAGACATGTTTTATTACATAGCTAAGTTATCCACTACTCGCAAGGAGAATCCACAGGATAAATTCTCAGAGTTTTTGAGCTATGTCAGCATAATTGGGGTAGGTTGAAAACATCCAGATGACCGTGAAAGGACACCCCTGATTCAAACAGGTTGGACAGGTTGGCATAAAAACAAAAGAAAAATCTCTGAAAACGTTTGTCATGTTGTATTTATACTTGGTAGGACAAATTTCTTCATGTATAGGTTGTAGTCTGCTCTTTCAATAAGCATTTTCTTTTTTATGCTGTACCAACGCATGGCACAGGGATGCGAAGGGTCTACTCTTACCTCCTAGAACAATACTTAGGAGGTTAAGATAAATAAACCCAAATTGTCTTTTAAAAAACTACAGACAGATCATGTATATGTATGGAAGACATAGTGGGGAAAGAAATCAACATTTCCCCTCAACCTTATCACTGTCTAATACTTTAGAATAAGCATCGAAACATTTAGAACTGCAGAAGATCTAAAGAAACCATGTCTGCCAGAAGGACTACTATAGATCTGTCTGAAGCGTGTGGCCATGTAAGTAAAGATAGAAAGTCAAACTTAAGTTTTATTTTCCAAGACTGTACATCTAAGCAAAAGCATCCAGAAATCAAAGAGTTGCCCAAAAACGTGAGTAAGCCCTTTTCAGCCATGACTTAAACTGGGCACTTCATCTTTTGTTTAGGATTACAACAGAAATAAGGACACGTAGAGAAAATTATACGTATTTATGAGTCATTTGGTACTTGATCTAGGATTGTTTATATTGATGGCACTTTTTCCTGCAGTTTGCAAAAATGAAAAAGTTAAAGCTGTAGATCTGAGCTTAAATATCATATTCACAGCCAGTAATTATTTTTAAATTTGATCATTTTCTATTTATAAAAGGCAATTTGAAGAAAATGTCTGCTTCATGCTTATAGTTCCTACATTTTGAAAGGCATTCATAGCTAAAGATACTTTGCATTTTATCTCCTAAGGGAGGCTGAGGAGAAGCGGGTAAGGTTTTGAACATAGGTTCCCTTCAGCACCCATGTGTCTTAATGGAAATAAAAAAGGATACTTTGAGCCATAATAGATATTCATGGCTGTGTGAGGTTGATAAATTAATTCTACGGTTATATTCATTTTCTTTTAAAATGCTAATTTATCAAGAACATAAAAGAGGCAATGTATTTTCTGTTTTTGTTTTTCTCCTATCTAAAATTTAAAAAGTAGCAGAGCAAATTTCCTTTGCATCCTATAATAAATCCCTATCATATTTATAATAATGACATGTAAAAATATCCTAAGATATTTGCATTTTACATGGTGTGGAATTTGGGGATTATAAGAATTCTAGATAGGAGAAAAGCATGAAAAAAAATTGTCAGGTTGGACCTGCTCTCTTCTATAGCAAGAATATTTAAACCAAGAAAGTAAAAGCGGTAAAATCCAAAAATTTGTGAGGGCTTCATTCAACGCAGTGGAAGAAATACTAAAAGAACCTATGAACCCACTGCTGAACTGGAAATGAGGTATATCACGTGATCCTCAAGCCTTGTTAGGGCATCCCATGTGGAGCTGAGGGATTTGATCCGTTTTATAGCAAATGGTGTAAATGGTGTTACAGTGAAGTTGGATAATTTCCTTTTCCAGATTTTCTATGAATCTCGGATGGATAGAGTGATGTAAAAAAAACAAAAACAACCCCCCCCCAAAAAGCCCAAAACTAAAACCAAAAACTTAATAATATATGGTGCTCCCCTCTGATATTTGCCATACACAGTGCTAGTCCTGAGACCACACAGCTTTCTTTACTAATTGTGGTAAGGAGCTTTTTTTTTTTTTTTTTTTAAATCCAACCAATGAAAGTTATGTCAAGTCTGTCTGATCATTTCTCCCGGTTAAAAAAATGTTAGCCATGCATCTCAGCAAATTCTGGTGGTGGCTGATGACCGAAAAGCATGAGGTTTGTGTAAGTAAGAGGACAACCTCAATATCGGGGCGACAGTGTCATCCTTTCCTTTTCCCTACATATTGCAACCAGACAGAAAGGACTTTACTGGCTGGTCCATCCAAAATCTGATGCCAATGTAATGGGAGCCTTCTATCCCGGCATTCTAACCCCAACAGTACTCTTCTCTCAATAAAATACTCCCATAAATCTGACTTTTTGAGTGTATCAAAACAATACACATGTAACTTAAAACACCTGCATTTTTTCAACAACAAACTCTTTTATAAATGGTTAAGTAAGACCCAAGCCTAACAGGCCTGCGAGAAAGCTTACCTTCCATGTGGCCGCATTGCGTCGAAAGTAAGCAAACATTCTTGTGAACCAGTTATAGATTTCATTTAGTGTTAGCTGCTTTTCTGGAGATTCGAGAATGGCCTATGAAGCAAAAGTAACAAAAGAAGATAATTTATGACCAAATCAGCAAAATCGTCATTATACAGTTTCTTGAAAATATAAAATAACCAGGATTCAGAGCTAAAGCCCAAGAAAGGTTTCACGAAATGATCTAAGATTAATGGTTGTATTTAACAGTTCAATAGCAAAATTCAAAATGGAGTTATCTAATTGTTTTGAGTTTTTATTTCTGTTTCCGTACAGAAATATTAATTTATTAGTCATTCATAAAGCAGAATCAAAGAGAAATGCAAAACATTTCACTAGCTGATTAAAGCTCAGTAATTATTTAGAGCTCAGATTAATTCTAGGGATCAGAGATTACTGTAGCTTGTGATAATTGACTTGCCATCTTTAAACAGGCTCATTTTCACTGTTGTGTGAAATGAATTTCCTAATAATCACATCGTATTGTAATACTTAATCAAAAGCAATTATGTTATATATTGCAGTTTTAAAAAACCTTATAGAAAAGGTTTTAGCATGCTTGCATACTAAACGGTTTTAAATCTACTTCATCAATATAATATATCCATGTACACATATACCTTTTGATAGAATTTCACATACTGTGTTATTTACTTACCTGCCTAATTAAAGATGCATATGTAAATGGTGGTCTAACTTCTGCGTTCTTATAAAATTCTTGGTTCTGCGCAATATCTGCTAAATAAGAATCATTGTCCTATTAATTATCACTTTTTAAAAAGAGGCTGGTCTACAAGAATTGCATATTACAGTTCTACATGAGGCGAAAATGGAGTATCTACCTGAAGAAATGGGCACGTTGTATTTGTCTGAGTACCGCCTGCGGATGGGTCCCACCGTATGCATGCTGGTGGTGGTGATGACGGAGGGGCCTTGGGTGACAGGAGTGATGGGGGCGGTTGGGGTCGTTGGAGTGTGAGGTAAGCTCTGTGGAGAAGCCTCAGATGCAGACTTGGAGAGTGTGACACTTGATACCAGATTCAGCTGTGAGGAGAAGAAGAATTCTTAGAAGAGCTTCAGACAAAACAGGGAGCAAGCAGGCATCTGAAATCCAGAATACCACAGGGGCCGCTTGGCTAGCTTTACTTCTCTAAGTAGATGCTTCTAATCAACTGAAATGTGAGGCGAGTTCCCATGTAAAAACAGTTCACAAGTGGTTAGTTTAAAAATCTCTCTGGCCATGTTCTCCTGACCCCTTGGTGACACAGGTGTTTTCCAAAGACGGTGAAAAATGAGTGTGTGCAGAAAGGGGTGACCTAGCCCAGTGAAGTTTGACAAGTTCTGGGTCAAAACATTTCTTGAGTCATGGCTTTGAACCCTCTTGAGCAGCCCACTGTGCTTGGCAAACCTCCCAGAGCGGGTGGAGTCCTGGTAGGGACAGTGAACACCAACATTCTAGAAGCCACCAGCTGGGATACGTTGGTCTAGACCTGAGCTCTCCAACAGCACTTTCTGCGATGTGCCAGCGCCAGTGTGGAACTGTTTTTACTTTTTATCAAAATTAAACTTTTGTTTAAATAGCCACATGTAGCCAGTGGCAACCACACTGGCCAGTGCGGGGACAGGCTACTTAACTCCATGATGAACCTTCACCGATGGGAGCCACCACAAGGATGTTTGGCCTGTGGCTCCAATTAAAAAGAGTGGCACTGGGGCACCTGAGCGGCTCAGTCGGTTGACTGTCCAACTCTTGATTTTGGGTCAGGTCATGATCTCCGGATGGTGGAATCGAGCCCCATGCTGGGCTCTGTGCTCAGCGCAGGGTCTGCTGGAGATTCTCTCTCTCCCTCTGCCCACCCCCACTCTCTCTCAAATAAATCAATCAATCTTAAAAAAAAAAAAAAAGAGTGGCATTGATCCAGTAAGACCTCATTCAGTTATATCAGTTGGCAAAGACTAATCTTTGAAAGCTTTATGTGTAATTTTCATTAAACTCTATCAAATAGAGGACTGGAATCTATTAAAAAAGATGACATACGAAACATTGGGAACTCTAAAAATTTTTTTTCTTTGAGTTTCAAATGCTCAGTAATATAATGGAATCTAGAGCATCAACTGAGGAAATGAGTATTATTTATTTGAAGTCGTACAAAGGAAAATGAAGGAGTACCGTTTCCTTCCTTCCATTAGCCTTCACCTCGAAGTGCTTCTCTTATTAATAAAAAAAAAAAAAAATGGGCTCATCCCCCTTACCCTGAGTTTGTTCTTCCAGAAATACTATGTCTAGCTATACTACAGAACTTGGCCTTTTTCAACATATTATTACAATTTACACAGAATTGATATCTCAGATACTTACAGCCGGCCCCAAATCCAAGAAACTTAATGCAAAGTAGGCTTACTTGTAACATTTTCTCAAACCAGATTTCAAATCATTTAACAAAATAAGTACTTCATTATGGCAGTAGCCCTACGGACAAGGCATTATTTGTGGGAGGTATTAAAAATGAGATTCCTCTGGGATCATAAAGAACACATTAAAGTTCCAATTTGTTGAGAAGATTCACCTCTACTCACACTCCAGTAATGAAAAAGGCCATGAGAATGCCTCTCATATGTTTACAGTAGTTCCACTAAAAATAAATAAATAAATAAAAACCAGGAATTTGAAGAAAAGAAGGATCAAATATTGTTAGGTAAATATTCAGGGAAAAAATGTAAATATGGTGCTGGAAAGGGTATGGTGGGTAGCAAGCCTGTAGTTGTGTTTTCCTCTTTTTTTTTAATTGGATGCTTAACAGTTTTTATTTCTTAAATATAAATATTCCTTTAACATACTTTTTAAAAAATATTATGTTAATCACCATACATCATTAGTTTTTGATGTAGCGTTCCATGATTCATTGTTTGCATATAACACCCAGTGCTCCATGCAGAACGTGCCCTCTTTAATACCCATCACCAGGCTAACCCATCCCCCCACCCCCCTCCCCTCTAGAACCCTCAGTTTGTTTCTCAGAGTCCACAGTCTCTCATGGTTCATCTCCCCCTCTGATTTCCCCCCTTCATTTTTCCCTTCCTACTATCTTTTTTTTTTTTTTGCTTTCCTTTTTAATTCCCCTGGTGAAATGCTGACTCAGCTAATGCCAGACCCTTCCCCCAACCCCCATGCCCTAGAAGAGCAAGCTATGGAGAGGACACTGCTCTTACAACCCCCACCCCCCACCCAGCAAACTGGGCCAATGCTGTGAGTTGCTTTCTTTTTTATTAGTGCTGGAAACCTGCCTTCCTGACATGTATTTGCGGACTAAGTGCTTACAGTTCAGAGTAGCAGCCTTGGGATGGAGCAGAATTGAGAAGCCACGGGGGAAGGTTGGGGCTGACCTCCTCTGTGCCTTGGGCCTTAATCACTGACCAAGTGCAGCAACCAGTCTGTATAAGCATCAGCCCAAGCAACGGGTCAAGGAAATTAGTGCAGCAAAGGCTACTGCTCATAAATACACAGCTTTTAAAATTCAGACGCTGCTAGTCCTAAGAATATCCGAACACTCTGGAAAGTCATGGATACCATTTGTATAAACCGTGTTGTAAACCACCTGCCATTGCGTGATTTCACTTCATTCTCATACCATCACTAATAAGTGAGATGTCACTGCTCATGTTTTACAGATGAGCAAACTGAGGCCAAAGACTGATGAAATGACTTGCCTATATCCACAACCAGTCAAACACACACTCGCGATTCTAGGCTCTCTGTATAAGCATCTTATGCCCAGTTAATGGGAAAAATAAACACTAGACAGTTTCATTTTTCTGTATGCTCATTTTTGGAAAGGATTCAGTGAATAGCTTTAGTCCCTGCTTATAAATGACATTCAATAAATATTACTGAACAAATATAAGGCATTTGAAACTGAAATGACAAAAACAGGGACAGAACATTCATTCGCTGCCCCTGAAGAGCTTACCATCGAAAACAGACACCGGTCCAAGGACAGCGTGCGTTAACCACCACTAAGCAATTCTGAGGACTAACTCTACTTTTTGGCTTTTCTTTTCCGCTTAAGGAGAGTACCCTAAACACCGTAACTTTCTTAAACACTTAACGAGAATTATAAATAGAATGGCCTCAAGGAATATGCCGGCTGCTCATTTTGTGAGGAAGGGCACCAAGTGTACAGGACTCTAAAAAATCAAAACTCATGTAAACATTCAGCAAGTACAAATCCATCTTGCGGTGCTCACATAGGAGAACAGACACGTCACGTGGTACTGTGTCATAAAATGTGAAAAGAATGGGATATCTGTAGCTTTTACCCAAGGTCTTAACACCTGGACTGTCTGTACCGAAAAAGCAACAGTGAAAAATAAAATCCCTCCAGGTTAGCACAACCCACAAAGAAATACACAGTAGAATTTTCTGGAGGCTTTTGAACATAGGTAGCAAATGGAAATAAACACAAAGCCAGAAGAGAGCAGAGAGGGGGCTTACCAGGCTTCACAAATGACACCGTGATTCACACCCACTGCTGGGCTGTCTCTAATAAGCCACAGAGGAAGCGGCCAATCTCAGCTAATTACCAGATAAAAATGTATTGTAAGGGTTCTAATTAGGAGATGCGGACGGAGGTGATCTAATGATTAAATGCTGCATTCGAGTGACCCCACCATCAATGTGCGGTGGTGCAAGATGTCACTGGAATATTTTGTAGAAACAGTAATTTTACTTCGAGGAGGGGAGGCAGTAATATTTGTAATGATGGCTGTGAGGTAAACTAATTAAAAGACAGTTCCTACAGGAAGAGGGTGGCTGAGAGCAGCTGTGGCCATTCCACAACCAAGTGCCAAGTCTCAATAGAGGAACGGCAGTCAAGTGGAAAATTTCTGCCTGACCTCTGCCCTTGCTATTAATTTGCAGGAAAACTAATGACACATATACATATTCCCACAAAATTGTTCTAATTGCTAATTTGCCAAAGGAGCCCAGATTCCAAATTAAACATGACTGTAGTCTGTGAGGGAAGGGAGAACAAAAAGCTGTAAACTCCAAACAGAGGGTGCTTCGCCTCGCAAAATCATTTGAAGACTGAACCAACAAGTTAATGAAATGTCAACCTTGTCAACTGCTATAGAAGTTTGTTAACTTTCAAACTTTTGTTTGATGATCACATGCTTGTCTTGAGGAGAAACCATTTTCGGGGAGGAAGGTCACGAGGGAGAGAGAAGATGGAGCATGGGGAAGGATTCAAAACAGGCTCTGTGTTCAAACCAAACCTGCTCTTTTAATTAAGGTCTCTGAAAACAGTGGACTCCCCCCACCCCCCCCCAAAAAAAAAAGAGAAAGAAAAAAATTTAATTACAGACTTAGAACAGCAAATCGGGACTGGTGTGGGTTTTGCTGTAATCTTGAAAGATTCATCTTAATTGTAAACTATTAAATCTTAATATAATCATCAATTAGAAATGAAAGCATATGCGCTTCGTGTTTCTGATCATAGTTAAGGTTTTAAAAGATAATTTTTTTTTTTTTTCCCCGGGGCATGGAGCAGGAAGGGATTGGACTGGGAGGGTTTCTTTTCCTATTTTTCTTATTGTGTCTATTTTCTATTTAAAAAGAAGTTGCTATGTTTGGAAAAGTTAGTAACTCTGATATTTTCTACATGGCAAGTTTCTGTCATGTGATGATTTCAGCAAAGATAATCGCTTTGAGGGTCTGGCTAGAAGTTAAATTCTTCTGTCACTTAAGATCCGCTGTAGGGTTTTTTCTTTTTTAAATCTCCGTGTGCTCTTAACCACCGTCTTTCCCCCAGCTCACTTCCAGAAGGGCTGTCCTGGGAATCGTACCCATCCCAATGACTGGGACTCTGTCAGCTGCCTGATCTTCTGCTGAGCCCTTTTCTAAAAGATTAATCTCTAGTTTTTAAACAGTAACCTCCTCTCTTCTTTTAAAGATGATGAGTCACTCACATTTTTAAAAAATAAACAAAGCGCTGATGTAAACCCCGGACAGAAACAGACTTGTCGTAAGTATTCCCATAAGAACTCATTTTTATTTTTGTTTGTGCTCTTGCCTCATAAGAAAACAGATTCTGAGAACAAAAGACAAACCTGAAACCCAAACACAGGGGCACCTAGCTGCTTAGTAGGGACTTTGAGGCTCACAGAACTTGTTTTTCTGCTCTTGGTGTAACTGCCCTGAGCGGGCTCCAGGCCTGCTTGAACGGCACACTGCTTCTAGACACGAATCACTGGCATTCAGAGACGGCCAGCCTTTCTGAGGCCTGAGGGACATCCGTGGGGAGGCTGGGCTGGGGCAGGGGGAGGCTCTGGTTCCGTGCTCCCTGAGCCTGGCCTTGCGACTGCACTGGCCAGGCGCTGGCATAGGGCAGTGACTGAGAAAGTGGTGGTACAGGGGAGGGGGATATGTGTGTGGGGGCGAGGGGAAGGGGAGGGTAGGGCCTCATGAGAAACAGTACAGAAAAACAGCTTGTGTGTGTTGTGCTAGAGAATCTTTTATGACCACCTGATACTGTTTCTCTAGGCCTAAAGCAAGGCTGCAAGCAGCCCAAAGGATCAGCCATTGCTTTAAGAGTTAAAAGACCCCTTTTACGGAGGGGGGATACTTTGTTTTTATAGCAGCTAAAAACTATTTCAAAACAGTCCTAATTGCTGTGGTTGGAGGAAAAGAGAATGCGTAAAAAGGAAAATGTAATATTGCATTTTGCTTCAAATATCCAAGTTCCTGTAAGCGTTTTAGAACATTTTCATAAAGAAGGATATACTACCTACGCTATAATTACGTGCCCACCAAATATGAAGGAATGTGGTTTTTCCAGGATCAGGAGAGGTTTCTAGTGTGCAGGAATACCCCGGAGGCAGGCGTACCTCTCCTGTCCTCCGGGCTTATAAAATATGATTTACGGGATTTTCCTGACATTATGATAGGGAAGTCTTCTTAAAAAATCCTTAACATCTTAATAGAGTCATAACACAGACATGCTTCTTTTTGTTGTTATTGTTTTGTCCTCCGAGTTACGCTTCCCTCCAAGGAGACAGCTCGGCAAATTCTCCACAGAGCGAGTGTGGAGACATGAACCCCCAAGCAATACACTTTGTTTACTTTGAGAATGTTACCGAGTTTGCAACAAAAGACTATCCATCAGTCTCATTAGGAAAGTTTACTCTTGTCTTTTTTTTTTTTTTTTTTTTTTTGCTTCTCTTCCCATGGAAAAGAGAAGGATCTTTTAAAACTCAAAATAGAGCAAATCTGGCCATTCTCAACATATGTCAGGAAAGGCTTTTCCCACTGTGCATACCCAAGGGCTAGAATATATAGCCGCTCCGGGAAACTTTGACACATCCTTTTCCATGCAGGGCCCAGGCTTCAGAAAATTAAAAGCTTACAAATAAAATAAATTCAAAAACGGAAAGCCTATTTTATCTGATGCTGGCTGGTCCTTTGCTTCCTCCACACTGGTCCTCTCCCCATTGCCTTCCTCAGAGACACACGGATGCAAGCACCTCCTCTGAACCCAAGGAGAGATCCACAGATCTGACTCCTTTCCATTTCTTCCTGTTCCTCTCACACACCACGTTGCCTGGAATGCCCGCTGTCGAGCGCTGCTCGACGGCACGGCACGATTCATGCAGTGAGTGTGTGCAGTTGTGCGTCTGTCCCTCAAGACTCCGGCACCTCAGTGGCAGGGATGGGGCTCTCTTGTTTTACTGCTCCGTGTTTTTAGTAGCATGCTTAATAAATAACTTGCTGATCAAATACCTTGACTCGAAACACAGCAATTCCCTGTCCAAAAATACCGTGCTCCGTGAGTCCTGGGTGTAATTACGAAAGGAAAGGTTTTCTTCGGTGTGAAGACTTTGATGGCAAGCGGGGAGAGGTGCTGTTGGAGGTGTCCGAAGAATAGGAAGGCTTCCCTATGCACGTCCCAGCGTGGGATGAGCTGACAGCTACGTCTAAAAACTCAGGACTGTCCTGAGATGAGCATATCCTCCAACGACCCACTTGGGAAGACGAGTTCCACAACGGGGCCCAGGGAGTATGTCTATGAGCTGATGTAAGAACAGTCCAAGAAGGTTTTGGTAGTTTCTCTGATGCAAAGAAAGAGGGACTGGTTGGATGACTGGATACAACAAATGACACTTACCACCCAAATGGCATTTAGTAAAAAGCAACGTTTACAGCAAAGCATTCTATCACTTAGTGACTAAGAATTTTAAAATAAACACAAAGTTCCTTTTAAACAGAAATGGAAAAAAGAAAAAAAACTTCATCAACTTACTGGCAAGGCTGTAACATGAAAGTCCCCATCTATGGTTAGATTTGAATCCTGGTGACTGCTTATTTCAAATCAATGATTCTAGAAGGACACACTGTGCATTCTATTATTTATGATGGAATAAATTAATTACAGGCAAAACAGGAATCGTTTGCACCTTAGAAATGAACATCAGATGGCTCGGTATCCCTAAAGTTGAATCAAGGGTCTGCTCAATGCGTATGCCTTTTTTCCTCCCCTTTTTGGGGCAAGGAAAGTAAAAATTTATGCAAAACACCACACTTCTACCTTTTATAATTAATTTCCCAATGCCTCACCTATACATATTTTAATAATTCCTGATTTATAAGATGGTATCTATAATAAAATTTTCTATTTTCCAATAAATGAAAAGAAGGCAGGTTCACTCTGGCAACAGTGTCACACAATATCTGCTTGTCAGGCACCAATTTTTACTGCTTACATGTAAGTTAAAGGATAAGGAATTTATAATGCTGCCTGTGAAGGGAACCACTTTTCATACACAAATGTGATCTTTTTTTTTTTTTTCAAAGGGTAATACAACAGTACATTTACATAAACTAATCCAAACAATCTATGTATTTGACAATGGCAAACCTCACACAGATGGCCTATTGTTGGTTTACATCTTGGAGTTCTTTATATTGGCTTGTAGCGCTGCTCTAGCTGTCAAAGGTTTGACTTGGACACTAAATAAATGGTTATAGAAGTGCTGTGCAGCGATATTGGACTTCTTTGCAAAAGAAAACCTGCTGTGTATGAATTCAAAAGCTATTAATTTTTCAGTCAAAAATATTCGTGCCTATTTCTTTTAATAAAGAAATACTGTGCTGAGCTACTAAGAGATAATGTTGACTAGTGGTAGAGAATTTTCAATAGAACAGTTAAAAATAAATTTAGTAGGAGGTCCCCTTCGAAGTTATAATTTCCTAGAATGTAAAACATTTTTTTTTTCTAAATACTAATCAAGACAAACCTTCTTTCCCTGTGCATGTCCCCCAGGAATGCTTTTCCCTGTTTACTGGCTGCTTCACACTGGTCCTCATGGAGATTCCAAATGGTCCTTTCACGGCCAGTGCGTGCTTATGTGCATGGCGCTCCCTGCCAACACCTGGCCCCATCACTCACTGAGCGCCCCATGGGGTTTCACAACCTCTTCCCCACTTTTATCCCTCCCCCTCCCAAGGAGCCCCATCATACAACATGAGTGCATCCTAGAGTCCAGAGTCCAAACATTATTATAACATCACTGCTTTTAATCCATTCAGGGAGGAGGAGATAATCTCATTCTCTCCCTTATTACTAGGTTTAAAGACTCAAACCCTGCATCCTGGGGGGGGCGGGGGGGAACCATCTCCAACAAAAACAATCATGAAGAGAGGTGAGAAGGCAATGGATTCCCCTAGCAGTTGGCTGTGCTCACTGGAGAACGGCCATCAAGTCATTTCCGGGTCTTACCAACTTGCTTTAACTGGGTTCCTATTATTCCCAAGGACCCTCCTTAACAGGAGGGGCTGATGAAGGCAACACAAATAGCACAGCTGACAACTGAATCCACAATACCAAACGGCCTAGGTTTTTGTTTCCCTTTCTTTTGGTAGCCTACACATTCAGTCCTATAGCCATTTACTGCAAAACACATGGAAACTAAGGGCTCTTTCCTAGTAAAAATGGATGTGCAAAGTGTTTAATGATTTTATGTCCTATATCTCAGTAATGTGTTCTGTTTCAGACATTAATTTTGTCTGCCAACTGCATCTTGGCAGGCTACCATATTTGCTGGGTTAATAGTCTGACTCCGTTTTATTTCTATCACCATAAATCATACATATATGGGTGTATGTTTGCTTTATTTATAGAAAAAAATCAGTCAAAACAGATAAACCAATACTTTGCCATTATGCTGCATCATTGCATATTGATTAAAATTGCTGGTACTAACTATAGATTGTCAACGCTCAATTAATTTTCACACAGTGACTCCAAGCAAAATCAAATAAAGGCAGTGTACCTTTAAATTTTACAAATCTTAAAAATCAAGAAGCACAGCACTCTCTCCATTTTGAATAATCAGTGGAAGCTACTAAGAGATTTTTAGAAATGTAAGTATATGAGAAATACAACTGTTAAAGCGATCAATTTATAGCAAGGAATGAGGCCCAAGACAGGATTTGGGGTTTAGAAACCATCCTTCTGCTTCGATATTAACTGTCTGTGCTTGGATGGCACTCTTCAAGGTTACGGAAAAGGGAACAAGGCAAGCAGTAGGAGATTCCTAAAAGTTAAATGTAATTTCAGCTTACTGTGTTTGATCTCCTAACTGCAAAAGAGTAATATTCACTTTTAACTCTCTAATAACCATTGGGCACCCTCCATAATTTTAGCCTCCAGTTATTCCAAGAATGTGTTTTCTGTTTCCTTCCTCTGTTACAGTTACGCTGGACTAGCCCTCACTCCCTTCTGCATACCTGCTCGCTGTCTCTCGGCTAACCCCTGAAATGCCTTTTTCTTTTGACTCCATGGTCTGGCTGTCTTCCTTCTGTGTTCACACCATTTAGAAAGATTCCCCCACCCCACCCCATGACCAATCATAATATATTTTCATACACTGCTACAGCACCAATCATCTGTCCTGAAGAGCTAGTTGTAAGGTCCCATGGCCAAGGATCTGAATCATCCTCTATCTTCTTAAATGCCTTGCACACTGCCCTCTTCCTAAAAGGTACCCAGAAAGAGTCAACTGAACGTACGTCCTTCAGTACTAACAAGCTGCCAGGGTAGGCTGTCCTGCCTCCTATGCTCGGGGTGGGGGAAGCAGAGAAGAGATACCGTGGGGTTTCTCCCCTTGGTGTAGAGCTCGGTACTTACGGGCTGAGGGGCGGCTTTGGGTTCCGTAGACTTCACGTGCAGATGGGTCATCATGGCTTGCAGGCGCTCTTTGTCTTTTGCAAGCTAGTGGGAAGGAAATGCTCTGTTATTTCTTTGAATACAGATGCATTACTATTTTAACATCTAAAATGATACATATTCCAAATTAAACTATAGCACCATTGCACATGACAAAATCTTTCTCATTGCTTAATCGTTTTGAAATCTACAAAACCATTGCCAAACTCGAAGTAACTGGAGGTGTCAGTGTGAGATTTCTCAACATGAGATGCATTAGCTTTTAACTGGGAAGTTCTAGACCTGCTGGCACCAAAGAGTCCCATAGAACACAGACAGCTAAAAGACAAAAACGTGAATCACGCCTATTAACCAGTCTTCTTCACAAGCAAGCCAAAGGGAAACGAGTGAGGTGGCTAAAACTCATTAAAATTCATCTTTTGTGGCTGTGGAAGAGCTCTTAGACACACGGACACATTTATGCAGAATTAACTTCATCTTTCTTAACAGGTAGGCACAGATTAGCAGTGCCGCTGAGCAACACTGGCAGGGCAGGCACGGGGACAAGGGATGACACGTTCTCATCTCCAAAGGAATGCAGAATAAGCCTGATCTTTCATTTATTCAATAGGTGAGTACCTACTATGTGTTAGTCTCATCTTAACAAAAACTTAAGTCTTCTCATTGTACAAAAAATTATCTTTTGAAGAAACACAAGCTTCTAATCTTATGTACATCATTGCACTCAAAATACTACTAGATGCTCCTTTCTTTATGCTTGCCTTGAACTGTTTAAACATGATGATATTTTTGGTAATTCAAGGCAGCTGGGCACAGAGGATGCAAAATAACTGATTCTAGGTAGTTTTGCCATAAGCATTTTTGCCACATAACTAATCGGCCGTAAAACAATCTTACCATAAAAGACAGGATCATGACAAATGGAAGGGGGGTGTTCCCGAAAAAGGACAAAATGAAACATAAAAAATCAGTATCAAAATGAAACGGCTTCTCCAGAAAAAAAACATTTGAATACATTCAAAGTGTACAGTGCAGACTGGGGGAGAGACAGCATAAGTAACGGGTTTTATTTTGTGGACTGTTCCGAAGCACTTCACTCATCTCCGAATTATTCATAGTACCATACGTTTCCTGGTTGCTTTCGTTAATCCCCATTCAGCACTGCACTTTTTCTTTTATCGATACAATTCCTTCCTTCATGAGGAGAGGTATCCTTTTCCAAATTCTAGAATACGTGTTTCTAACTGAGCTCTGTATGGCGCTGTAAAAGCCTTCTGCACGGTCTCTTGTTCTTGGCATACAGTCTCATGTCTGCTGAGAGACCTCTGTTCCAAAGTTCTATGGGACACGTGGGTTGGAAACTCTGGGTCACCGTATACGCCTTTATGAGGGCTAAGATTTATAGAATATAAAAATGGAAGTACTTTGTAAACGGAGAAATGAAACCAAACTGTCAAACCAACGTGTCAACCAGTTATTTATTTATTTATTTTTAAATCTCTTAGGGCAAAACTGCCTTAGGATAATTAGTTCTGTGGTGCAATTGACTGCAGCAGAGAGGTCTATAGCAAAGATGCTTCCGGCGAAAATACCAGACATGATAATAATTACCTTTGTAAGGTAAGTGGGAAGTGTATCTCTAAAAGGTAAAGGCATAGTTAAGAGAAGAGCCGTGGAATTTGGGGGAAATGTAGAAGAGACTAATGAATGAGTGAATAGAGAGGGAGAGAGAAAGAAAGAGAAAGGGGTGGGGGTGGTGGGGAGAGTCTTAGATCAGCACTTTTATAGATCATTGGTCCAAAATAATGCCTTTGAACTGGGGAGGGACTCATTTCTTCTATGTCACATAATTAACCTTAAATCTTTGAAATATCAAGTTTTGGGGGCACTTGGCTGGCTCAGTTGGTAAAGCGTGTGACTCTTGATCTCAGGGTTGTGAGTTTGAGCTCCATGTTGGGTGTAGAGATTGCTTAAAAACAAAATTTTTAAAAAGGGTTTTATTTATTTTATTTATTTGAGAGAGAGAAAGGGAGAGAGAGCGAGCGGGGGGTGGGGGCAAGAGGGCGAGGGAGACGGAGAGAATCTCAAGCAGCCTCCAGCATGGAGCCTGATGCAGGGCTCAACCTCACAACCCTGAGATCATGACCTGAGCCGAAACCAGGAGTCAGAGGCTCAACTGACTGAGCCACCCAGGTGGCCCAAAAATAAAATCTTAAAAGAAATACCCATTTTTCATAAGCTGAATTATTTCAAAATAAAAGTCAAACAAGACATTTTAAAAGGTGTTTTCTAAGGGAAAAGGGGGTGTTTCAGGATTTGGGGGAAAAGGCAGAGGAAAGGGAAAAGGTACAAAAGCAAGAGAGAAAAAGCTTTCGGCTTATCCTGGCTGGATGACTCAGTCTCAAGCCATATCGCATTTGATTTTTTTCCTTTTTATTCCCTTGTGGTGCAGGGAGGAATAAATTAAGAAGAAAAAAAAGCCTTATAGTGTTAGCATTTATCTTTCAACAAACAGGAAATGAAAATGATACCATATTAGGAGCCACTTTACGTTATTCATCTTCTGAGCCTTAGTAAGTTATTGACTGGCCAAACTAAAAGATGCTCTGAACACATAATGCCAAAGGAATTTAGTTTTCCAAAGTGGCTCAGTTAGAACAATTAAAATGTTTGCAATGGCATTCTTCTACAGTTATTCGTATTTCTGTAGTTATTTGGTGGTTTTTTTTTTTTTTTACCGTGTTTTAAGTTTTTAGGTGTTAGAACCAAAATATTCATAGAATTCTAAAAAATATTGTGTCTTAAAAGTTATCATGGGGCAGAAGGAATGAAGGCATATCTATTATTCTTTTTAAAAAACAAGTAGTCTGCCATACTGAATGTTACAAATTAAAGGGTGAGAGGTGATAGTTACTTAAGAGTCTGATGAATATTAACTGTGACTTAATTTGGGGGTAAACATTGTTGACGGAGCAATTAACCAAGACCAAGGAGAAGGAAATCCAAATTCCCAGCATCAAAAGGAATCATCACCTCTATATTCTATCCAGATGTCTACCATGCTGACATTTTACTGGTCAGAGATAATAACACTATGTCGCAAACACATACCTAGAGTTTGTACACACGGCCACATCCATGAACCCTGGAGGTTACTGCCATGGGAGACAATTTCTCACTTCTCTGTGAGACTATTAGCGTAGAATTCACTGTCCATTTTGAGAATTACCCAGGTTCCTTATTTCGCCTCATACTCAATTCTACCATCCTAGCTCTGCTTTATTATAAAAGATCAGCAAGGTTACAGAAAAAAGGCAAAAGTCCAAGTTTCTGTTTTTGTTTGATCAGTGCTAACTAGCATGTAATATATTCTTGGATGGGTTCTGGATTTTTACCATCAGTTACAGCTCTAACTCTAACACAAACCCTTTTAACAATTAAAGAAAAAAATCACCTGCCAAATTCACTTTTTGTTGTTTTAGGCAAAAAGGCTAATATTTCACACCTACTGAAACCACATCCTCTCTCTACTGGGGCTGTCGTGCATTTTTAATACTCACTGGCCCTTTAAAAAGCTTTCAGATTCTTTATTACTTTTTATGCCGTTATTCCATGAGCTCAGCATCCCTATCCATTTTCACGGCATCCTTTCATTATTATAATATGACAATACAAACATTTAATATTAGCAAGTGTATATTCCAGCATTCCCTCATAAACTGAATCCCATGCAAAGCAAAGCAATGGAGGATGAGACATGTACTCCAAAGGTCAACTAAAAATTTGGTTGGCAAATGAAAACAATTTTTTATGTGGTGCCAGCAGAAATTACTCTCTAAAAGCTTTCCTGGTGGGTATGGGAGGGGTTTCTGGTGTAAAAAGGAAGGACAACAGGCCCCACATTGAGGGGACATGCTCGTACAATGTTTGCTTATTAGCAGGTTCCCCAATTTTGGAGAGAGACAGCAGAGTGAAAATGGATGAAGGTCGTGGGCACTGCAATCACACTATGCTGGATTCAGATTCTGGCTCTGCGACTCTGAGCACATTATGTAACCTTTTTAAGTATTTAGTTTCTTCTTCTAAATATGGAATAATAATCTCTGAACTCTGAAGAGTTGTTTTGAGGATTAGATAAGTTCTTGCACATAACAAGCTTAGCATAGAGCCTAGTGCTTCACGGATGCTCAAAAATATCTAACTTTCTCTAAAGGAAAGTTACACCGTCTGGTCTGTTTAGACCTCAAGTGGTTGAGTATATGCTTGGAACCCGGGTCCATGTGACAAGAGTTCTGTGCAGTTTGCAGTGGGCCTGGCTGGGGAGAGGATTTTGATGTTTTGAAGAATGGAACAGAAATCGTAGGAGAGATGAAGCCCACTGCTTATGGATTGATTTCCTTGGTTCTCGCCGTCTCTTGCCCTCATCCTAGGCAAATGCTTTTTCTCCCCTTGGCTGATACAGGTCATCCCCTCTTCTATTAGCCATGGCCTCAAATTAGGTTTTAGCCTGTCCGGGCTGTGAAAGGCTGGAACGCTTGTATCGCTCTGGACACACTGATAACCGCCGAAGGCAAGGAGCTCCATTCAACATCTTCAAAGATAAAAACTGAGGAGATTAAACTCATTCTTTTAGCAGAGAAAAGGGAACACGGTTTTAGGTTCATTTAACATAATCACTTTATATGTTGTCTGGAGGACTAATCATTTTAAGCCCAATTTGGCGGTTCTCACTTGTGAGAAACAGAATCTGAAATAAATGAAGGATCCCGGATGTGTAAAAACATTTGAATTACCGAGGACAGATGAGAAGAAAGGACCAAGTGACTCATGTGATTTCACAGAGGCAAGGACTGTTGTGGCTACCTCAAATCCTCTCGTCCTACTCTTGTATTTTATAGTTGGGGAAACTGAGGCCCCAAGGGTGAATGCACCCAAGAACACGGAGCTGGGAAGGGGCAGAAGTAAGACTAGAATTCCAGTTGCGGGACGCCTGGTCAGACTTTCCCACTCTGGTGTGACTATAAGAGGCACCTGGGATGCTAACTGAAAACACAGATGGTTTGCCACTCTTCCCACCCCTATGCTGAACCACTGCTGCAGAAACTCCAAGGCAGGGTGAGATACAGAGTGTCAGCAGGCACTCCACGGAGGACCAGGCAAGCCAGGATCATTCCCAGACAATGATGATCCCCAATTTAACTGACTGGGGTCTCACTTAAACTTGCTAAACCCAACATGCCAAGTGAGGGGATGTGGGCGTAAACGTTTTAATAAGGACCCCATGTGTCTGGGTTTAATGCTCTCGTTTTGGGAGACAGGACTCTCTTCCATGGACTGAGTAAGTCCCAACAGTGGCTGTTTGGTTTTATATACGATGATGATTGAGGCAGAGTGCATCCCGTTTCATGGGTCTCTTAAGTACGTATGATCAAAAGAAGAAAAACAAGAAAAAACCAAACCAAACCAAACCAAACCACGATTTGGAAGGAGGGGAAATGAAATTCTTCTACCTGAGTATTTACCAAAGAGTTCTTTTTGACCCACTTTATCAAACTCCGGTCATTCACATGCCTTCAAAGCTCAGCGCCATTGAAAACTTCTAAATGATTTCTTTAACACAACTGCAGTTCTCAGGTGGTAGGCAACCTATGGCTCACTTCCTCCCAATGGAAGAATTTCCCTACTTTTATTGTATTCTGTCACCATCTTAACATTCCTTATGTGTTATTATTAAAGACTCTCTTGACATTTAAAGCAGACGGCACACTAATACTCAGTCATAGTCTAGGAATTCTAATGCTCCCAGAGTTAAGCAGGATTTTAAATTATGAAAAATAAGTGTCTTGGTTTTCAAAGAGGGATGTGGAAGTGAGAAACCCAGAGACCCTCTCTTCTTTTCCTTGGCTCCAGTCACAAAGCAGTGGTGCCATGAGGACGTCTTCCCCGCATGCTCTGCGCTTAACTCAGGGAGAGTCAGCGGGCTCCGTGAGGCCACTGCTGCCAAGAACTGTCCTGAGTGTTACCTTGCCTGGCGTTGGAGAGGCCCGAAGTGGGGACACATTACAGATAATATATCTGCAGAAGTCCAGGAAGCTGGTGTGATTACAAACAGCACCGCTAATGGTAAGTAATCACTCGTGAAGTCCCCGCAGTAACTGACCTGTGTTAGGCTTAATGTCTCCCTCTGCTATTGAAGCTTGCACACTTTTCTCCCTGCTGACGTTTCCTTGGAGCTTATGGTTCCTGCTGTATGTGATTTAGAAAATTTCCAAGGGATTCCTGTGTCACCGAGTTCCAGCCTTGCCCGGCTGCCATGGATTGCTGAGGAGGGAGCTCCAAGAGGCAGAGAAAGGCATGGCCTCCCAAGCCAGCTTTTACAACCAGTGATCTGCAAAGCCTGCATGTCATACACAGAACCTCGGTGAACCAGGACGACCCTGAGTGGAAAGCGTAAGGTGGCAGTGCCACCAAAGGAGGAACACGTACACAGGCTGGGCTAGAATCTTGGGCATTGCCCACTATCTGCCATCACTTTGAACAAGTGAATGAGACCTTCTCAACTTCAGTTTCCTCATCTGGAAGAGGAGAGGCACAGGGAATTATTTCTTTCACTCTAACAGCCAATAACTGGTCATCAGTAACTTAGGAACACCTTTTCAAAGGAGAAGAAAGGCCCAGGCTCATTAGATGTTTGATGTATACTGATTTTCAAATGTTCTATTTTTCCATTAAAAAAAATGACAGGATTGAGGAATTCAGGAAGTATCTACTCACAGGGGGGTTGTGAGGATTCAATGAAATTAGGGGTAGGAAGCATCTTGCACACCACCTTGGCATATAGTAGGAACCCAGGAAATGCCCTTTCAAATGGTTCCCCAGGTCCTTTATAAATTACAAGCGGAACAGAAGGCATTAAACAGCTCTCTTCCAAAGCCAGTGGATTCAAAGTGATCATCTGGGTGAACAACTCATTCCATTTTGCCAGGTACTTTCCCAGTTTTGAAACTGGAAATCCCAAGTCCCAGGAAAGCCAACTGTGAAGGTTGGTCATCCTACTTCTTGAGGAACAGAGAGATGAACTGGAGAAAGAACACATATTCTTCCACTGTCTCCCTCACACTATGATCAAGGCAAATCCTTACACAGCTCTCTTGGCCTGGACTGTACTTGCCCCCTCCCCCCTCCCGTGTCCGCCCCGCCATGCCTCCTATGCTTCCTCTTATAAATTCTGCCTGGTGTGGGGTGAAAGACAGGCTAGTCTTCTCTCTCTGCTAGGCTGCACATATAGGAAGGAAGAGGCTGTCTTGCTTATCTGCATCCAGTGCTCAGCACACAGTAGGTGCTTGATAAATGGTGACCGAATGGAATCAAATTATTAAAGACAAAAGGTCCCCCCCTCCACTCCCACCCTCCTGCCTGGGTCAGGCAGAGCATCCCCATTGGTTGGGTCAGCTCTTTTTCCCCTTGGCTGCTTCCAGTATTCACTTTAAAGGGTCTAGAGGCTCAGGGATTGCAGGAATCCTGTCCTGAGCCCGGGCCCCTGCCACATGCTGGGCTGTGGACATGAGGAAACACCGGATCTCCAAGGCTGCTTCTTTCTTCCATTCAAAACCCATCTTTACATGCCAGGGGGCCGTACATATATGCGCTGACAACTGAGCAAGGTCACATGATCATTAAAACCAACATACGTGGCCAGAAAAATTTATCTATGCCACAAATGTCTCAGCTTTCTGAAACAGGGAAATCTGTCTGAAGACTTTTTCTTGTCTGTTAAATCGGATGCTTTTCCCTTCTCCCAAGATGGAATCCCGATCTAGCCACTATGATACATTGTGTGCCATCTCATTCATGGCGTACTGGTTGAGACAGTTCATAAGCATGTCCCACCTAAGTGAACCCAGGCAAGTAGATTCATATGAATTTAAATGCTTTGAGCATCAGGTGCTTCCTTACAATCCTGCCCATGGCATATGGGTGGGCCATTCTTAATGTCAACCTATTTCTGCATCCTGTGTCTGCGGCTTTTTGTGTGTGTGTGTGTGTGCGCGCACATGCGCGCGTGTGCATACTTCATGACCTGTATAGTAAGACCGTGCATTTTGATTGTGGGAACATCATTCCCCTCCAGTTCTGACCTAGCCTCTTGTCTGCATAGCATCCAGAAGAATCTGTCGAAAGAAAGCATCTAACAGATACAATCTTAAATTACATTCCCTCACCTCAAAAAGCCATGTCCTTCACCCAAATGATTACCATGGTGTCCATCTATCTTGATGTTAGGTGCATATATGTACAGCACAAGCAGCTCACACAAATTCTCTACAATGCTGGGCTTCCGGGTAACAGATGGGGTTAATCACCACCGAGTCCACTGCTAAAATGTCAAAAAATTGCAACTGTCTTTGTAATAGTGAAATGTGGCTAGAAATATTGCGAAAGGCTCAGAATGCCCACTAAGATGTCTTCTTGACCCCTCTTCCCTCTGAGACCAGTAACAGGGAGCAACATGAGAACTGAATTAACCACTCTGTTCACAAGCTCCACATAACGAGTTCACTGCTAGGAAAACATGCATTATATATTGTGATAACTTCCCACAAAAAGAACAACAATACAAATGCATCTCTCACACAATGCTGACGGGACAGGCCTAAGTCAGACTCTGTAGCCCATGATCTTGATTTCTGCCTGGTTGCCTTACCTCTCAACACTGGAATCGTGAAGGCTTTTCATGTGATTCAAGTACAGCGTTGCACAGACAGCACCAAGAAAGGAAACATCTCTAGCCAGGATCCCCCGAGGCTAACAATGGTTATTAAATTTTTTTTCACCTAATCTTTAGGAGGGGTTCATTAGAGGTAAGAAACACAAGAGCCTTATGTTTTGGATCAGAGGGAAGGTTTCTGCGGTATAGATCCAGGGGGCTAGAAATGGACAGCACTCAAGTGGCTTTCATTCATGATGGTCATGCCTGGTGCTGGCTGACAATGCCCTGCAGAACTCTCCTGTGGAACACTTTCGCAATGATGCTCTAGGGCAGACATAATGAACCTCCATTGATCTATGACATAGATTTAAGCTTTCTAATGGGGGGTTAGTTTTCTAATGGGGGCACACATGTGCCTTTGCCCCCAGATGTAAACACCAGAGGTCTAAGTCCTGCTGTGCAGAGAAAGGCCTGGCAAGTCCGGGTGGTAGGGGGAGACTGATCCTCCAACAATACAGGGATCAGCCTTGGGGAATTAATTGTTCCAACTTTGACGGCTCTTTTCTGTAGTGCTAACTTGTGCAAATGTTTTTCAAATTCAAGTTAATGAATAGGAATTCTGTAATATACTTGGAGGTAGAGGTACTTCCTGGTCTGGGGACATGCCTTCTTGAAGGCAAAGAGAAGTAGCTGTGGGGCTGGTCATGCCCAGGGCGTCCCCAATGGAGGAGGTGATTTGTCAGTGTGCTGTGGAGGGAATGGGGGGGATGATGCCAAGGGGAAATAAGAGAGAGGCTGTTCAAGCATAAGAACACCTCTTCAAAGTATTCTTGGCTGCTGCAGGGACCTGGTTCCCCCAACACCTCAGGTCCTACGGGCACAGCGACTGTTCGTTAAGTCAATTAAAAAGTACATTTCTAGACATGGGTAAAAGACATGGCAAATGTGACAGCACAAACATGAAAATGCTGACCCGAGAGGAAGAGGAAGCCTGCAGTGAGGACAGCTGGTGGGTCTAAGTGTACCTTGTCCTAGACTGCCCCACAACGTGCCAGATCTGCAACCCAAAGAATCTCCGTCTAATCCTGACCTCTCAGCTCTGGCTCAGGGTGAGGGTTCTTCAACAACTAAACATTGTTAACATTTTCTGGTATATTTCATCTGCCTGAATAATAACTAATGGATAAAATTGGGTTTGGCCCCTCTCTAGTACTGAAACTCTTTTGAGCATGTTTCTAGTGTTTTCAAGAACCCGTCAGTATCAGCCAGCACTACCCAAGGAGGGGACAGTGCCACTGGAAAATTACTTATCTATAGTCTGTTTTCCCTTTAAAACATAAGAACCAGGAAGGCAACCTTAAATTAACCATTTTGCTCACTCTTGCAACCCTTTACTGGCTTCAGCAAGGTTCCTGCTATGCTATACAGGCTCTGGGTGATGTGTGCTAAATGAACTGGTAAGATAAATGGATGAATGAATGAATGAATGAATGTCCATCAGCCCGCTTTCCATGATCCCCGTGATGGACAAGTACTTGTTAGGTGAAGCCGCTGTTGGGGAAACCCGACCAATGTGGTGACTAGAATGGTTTTATACACCAAGGCGAGGAAGGAAGAGGGAAGAAGGGATTCGCAGACCTTTAGGTAGCCAGGAACCTAAGGGGAATTATATAATGTGATGCAAATGGGTTTTTTTGAATCCTCTGGAGCAGGGGTTGTTTGGCAAACTTCTGTAGAAGCCAGCCAGATAGTAAATATTTTCAGCTTGGCAGGCCATAAGGGACTCTGGTGCAACTACTTGAACTTTTCTACTGTAATGCCAAGCAACTATGGCCAGAGATGACGCTCAATGAATGGGCGTGGCCATGTTCCAATACAACCTTATGTATGGACACTGGAATCTGAATTTCACATGCTCTATTCTTCCTTTGATCCCTCCCCCTCCCCCACACTATTCAAAACATGAAAACCTTTCTTAGCTCTTGGGATTGGGCTCCTGATCTGCAGTGTGGCAACTCCTGCTCTTGACAAGCATTACGCCATCACTTTAACAATTCCCTCAGCCTTTGAAGAAACCAAAACCCTCAGAATGAGTCTGCCCCTTCCTTCGTTAAAGCAAACTCTCAAGCAAAAATATCACAAGGAATACCACAGGCAACTACCCCATAGTAACTTCTGGCCAGATGATCTTCTTTGAGCCCTATCACAAGTTGAAAACCCTGCCTTCAGTTTGATTTAGGGCTGAAGGATGAAGGGGATCTATGAATAAATAAAATCCACAAAAAATCAAAGAATCCTTCTAATGGTCTGCAAAGCTCCCAGGCCACACCCACCAAAAAACAACATTAAAGCTGCCAGGGGAGAACGACTTGACTTACTGATGGTCTAACTCCTTTCCTTCTCTTGCCAACTCTTGGGGAGAGTGAGGAGCAATGAATAAAGTCGATAATCAGCTCCTCAGTAATGAACAATGGCCCCACGCTCTCCAATCTGGAATCTGGGACACCTACTTGGGCAAACCATGACACTCTGTGAAACACTTTATTCTAACTAAATGCTGAGAATTTAATTTTATCAACTAAATAAATGCAGGGACTTCTATCTCTTTATAACCACCAATACGTAAAGATTTTCAGTAGCAAGAGCCATAAAGTTTGTTCTTCTGAAACCAATTTTTCAAGGGCTTACTACACAACAGTCAGAAGTGAACTTTGGGGGCGGGAGAGGAGATAAATAAAGCTACTGTTTTCCTTCTGAAGAAACATGCTAAATTTAAAGGTGTTTCCAAAGACTTACGTAAAAATTTGGGGATTTTATGATGTGCCCTTTGCCTGTATGAATATCTTACTGTTCTAATAAGTTCATCTCTGTAGTCTGAATGGAAAAATATTAACTAGCTAAAGAAAATAACTTTTGAGACAATCTTACTAAAAAAAATGTAATTTGTCATATAAGATGATAACTAATTAAAAAAAATCCTTTCTATCCTGAAAAGTCACAACAAAAAGTTTAAGTGTGTTTTGGCTGATTTTTCTCTGCAACTATTTGAAGCTGTAAATGACTTAACTCAGTAAAATTCCAAATGTAATTATCTTCTGTACTTAGCCTAGGGCTCTCCATATATCTCGGCATTGCTGTCTTGCATACAAAATAGGCTTTTCGATGGTTGGTAACAATATAATGTACAACATTGTTTTAATTTCCCCTAGTCGGCTAACCTCTTGCCTACACTAAACCAGCCAGAGGAAGAAGCCACACTGAGTCATCAAGCACTCAAAAGCATTTTGGAACTCGGTTGCATAAATGGGGTTTGTAGGGTCAGGCTTTTGCAATTGTACATTTTAATAATCTCCATTTCTGACCCAATTTTTACTTTTAGAAACTCATTTTCTATTAATTATACCAAGAATGGAATTATTGTTAAAATATGGTGGTTCATCAACAAGTGACATCAGGAAGTGGAACTCACATTAAAAAATGCCCCCATCCCTCACAACTGTGATCCACAGGAAAATATGCAAAAGTTTATTTTCTATAGTCACAAAACACATTCAACATGGCCCAAAGGATTGCCAAATACAAGATTTTTATATATATACATATATAAAAACCTACATATATACATATATATGTATATAAGATATATGTGTACATACTATATATATTATAGATCTGAATACATGTTTTTGTGTGTGTGTGTGTGTGTGCATATTTAAAACGTGTGCACTGAACTCTCGGGTGTTCTCAGTGATGGAGAGAAACGGGGACACGTTAACATGAGGAATAAATCCACACGCAGCTTCTATGTTAACTCCCGACAGCATGCTCGTGTGTGCACGTGTGGACGTGTGTATGCACGTGTGGACGTGTGTATGCATGTGTATGCGTGTGTGTGTGTGTGTGTGCGTGTGCGTGCGTACTTGCTGCTGACACTTGCATGTGCTTTCTATCCCCATCCGTGCTCTCAATCTCTCTCCCTGGCTCGGCTCCCTAACTCCAGGTTAGCGATATCGGCAACTCAGGGGCCTTACATTAACAACAGATTAAGTTTTTAACTTAGAACGTTTTCCATTTGCAGAAGACACGGAGGGGGGGGGAGCGAGGGCGGGGGTGGGGGGGAGATGGAAAGCTCACGAGGTGGCGGGGAGCTCGAGGCAGACACAGAGATGCACAGAACTTTGAAACGTCTCAGCAGCAGCTCCAAAGAAGGAGCTGAAGGTGGACTTTCCCAGAGAGTGAAAAGAGACGAGAGAAGAAAAGGACAACAACCAGTTTTGGACCTTCCATTCAATAATGAGTACACAGGAACTCATTGCAGAACACTACAGAAATGTGGGGTTCGAGGAATACTGAGGTAATATTAAAAATAAATGTGGCTTTACCTGTAGCTCTAACTGCTGTACAACCTGCATTTGTACTCTACATTGAGCTGTACTTCTA
>NC_058403.1:176991333-177013833 GCF_002201575.2 Neomonachus schauinslandi | reverse complement strand
GTATGGGATTTCCTGGACAGCTAATATCCACAAACAATCAAACACAGGAGGAACACGGGGGAAAAGGCAGCATTATTTCAAATTTGAGCTGGGAGTCGTGATTTGTAAAGGGCTGAACAGGAACTGGAGTTGAAATCTGAAGCAAGGAAATTCTTCTACTAGGCACTGATGGACATTTCTCTGTTTCTCTTGGCTCTGTGCAAGTTTTTAGGTCACTGGGTTTTGAATGTGATGCCAAGTGAGAATCTCACTAGCAAGGAAACTTTGAAAAGGACAACTAACTTAATCCCTCAATTTAAATAATATAATAATAATAAAAAAAATCTAATGATACTTCACTCAAGAGTCAGAGCTTTTTATGAGACCTGTTGCCCATATTAGTGTCTTAGAATGATCTCATCTTTCATCCTGGCGAAATTCCAACACACAATTTCATTAACCCAGGTACTGCAGGTGATAAAACTCATTTTTCCCTAAAGAGACAGCTAAAAAGTACCAGTTATACATTTATGAAGTACCAGCAATCAAAATTATGGATTTTCTAAAAGGTTTTTAACTACTTTTATTGAAAGGAAAATCGCTGTCTCAGACTTTTGTGACACTGCTGCTAATAATAAATTTTACCATTTAGACATGGCCATAATATGGTAGACAGTGTCAATAAAAGTATGGAGCAAAGATGATCCCTGTCTTTTAAGTAATGCCTTCTAATTACACGCCGGAAATGATCACGTGAAGTATGTAACTAATGGCTCTTAAAAGAGAAGAACGCACAACAATGTATCTATAGAGATACAAGGTACTCTATACCCATACTCAGTTATATGCAGAATTGCAGGAGCAGACATTAAAAAATCTGTCTACTGCTTTCAAAGTCTACAAGGAAAAATTAAATTTCATTTGCATTTCTGACTAAAGTCTGTTTGCTGAAAAAAAAAAATGGGTTCAAAGGTTATTTGCTTCTTTTTTCTAAGCAAAGTGGTGGCAACAGACCTGTTATCTTTGGCAAATTTGTCTAAACTTTTCTATCTAATATTCTATAGATCACTAGAGGGCACTGTGGTATTTAGGCCACTCTGACCTCTCTGAGTACTTGGAAAGGTCTTGAACTCCCGAACAATGTCAGAAAGGTGAAAGGGCAGACTTTTTAACCGAGGGCCGGGGGGCGGGGGGGGTGTGGGGGGGTGGGGAAGAATGTGTTCTGGTAGCACCCACTTTTTGATTTTTCTAAAGCAAGTAAAAAGTGCACGATCAGGGCAAAAGTCAAATTCATCCAAAGCCCTGAGCTCACCCTGTGATACTCAAAGACTTGTCACCTGGGGGGTCTGAAGGGGGCCCAGTGTCATCCCCATATCCTTGAGATTTAAATGGTGAGGCTGGACTTTGATTTGCATACACCCACATTCTAGATGGCCACTCCCTCCACATGTGCTCAAGCCTCCTGCACGGACTGGGGGCAACTGCAGTGCAGAACATTCAGGCGTGCAAACCGTGCAAACCTGCACCGTGCAAACCGAGAGCCACAAATGGTTTGAAACAATTTATGATATCCGGCCTCCTTCGACATGTATTAGCATATACCTGGTTTCTTTAACATACACTTTGTTTTTCCAAAACCACAAACAGTGTTGCTGGAACTTCATGTGGAAGTGCTTAAGGGGTGGAAAGTTAACACCTTTGTGATCCTTGCAGCCTCACGGTGGCTGTTAAACAAAAGCCTCTTTGTGGAGGCTTTCTCGAGATGTTTTCTTAACATGTTCCAAGTAGTTTTAGGCAGGGAACTAAAGTAAACAAGATGTTACCGTGATAAAAACACTTGTGAAAACATTACAGAGCACACTTAGTAGTTTCTTTCACATAAAACTCTTCACAGTTTTGAGAAGTAAAATTCACAGAAAAAAACATTTTTTTTTTTTTTTAAAGCAAATGACCGATGACATGTCCTCTACTGTCTGTAGTTGTCGACCTTTTTGAAAGGGTCAAAGTTCTGCCCCTGGGCATTTTCCTATACCTTTTTTTCTCCTAGCCTATTAGAGCATGTAGAACACTTATTTTGTTTTAATAAATAATATACATCCGTCCAACATGCAAAGGAATTGTTTTGATTGTTGTGCATGGTGCTCTTCTCCAAGAGAAATAGCCAAAAAATAAAAACAAAACAAAAACAAGAATTCCTTTCAGATGGATACCAAGCAAGGATGCACATTACACTCTTCTGAGATGTGACACAAATAACCATCTAGAAGAAAAACTAGGGGAAATATTCTTCCCAAGCACATAAGACTACCTGGTATTTGTGAAACTATGGGTCTGTGTCTGATTTTACATTCTACGTTAGAAACAGGGAAATGTGGTCATGATTTCCTTCAATCTGCTCTCCACCTTGTCAGAGAATTGTATGAGCGCTTTTTGAAAAAGAAAAAGGGAAGGATTATAAATTCGTGTTTTCCCTGGTGAAGGTCGTGTCTTCAACCAGGTTTGAAAAGAAACAACTGATCCAAGTGGGGAGAGAATGGAAGAACACAGGGAGCTTCACCTATCTGGATCGGACTGGGCTTGTTTTTGTTTTGCTGTTATCGGAGGACTCCCAAGCAAGGCAGGGCTGGAGGATTTCATTAGAGTTTAGCATGGGCACCTGCTGGTATCTGTTAGGGCTAACAAATACAACAGTCACATGGTAACTCATGGCTGATGGGTTAAAAAAAAAAAAATCAACACGAAAACTGCAACTTGTTTTGAGAAGAAACAGGGAAATAAATGCGTACAACAGACTGGCTATCTGCTGATTCTGATAAAGCTTCCCTCTGTTGGCTGTGGGGGAAAGACAACAGGATGGTTATTTGTACAGTGTTTATCTTTGAAATCAAGGGCCCTGTGGTATACCTCACCTTGGGAACACACACTGCAGAATGATCACAGAAAAGTGTCAAATCTCTGGTTTTGATTTACCAACAGTTATGATATTTTGCTCTCAGGAGGGAAAAAAGATTATGCCTCATTTTTAGACCCATGAGTCTCCCCTCCCTTCCCTTAACCTCTCTTTCTGTGAACAGTGGCATTTTATTGTCAGATGGGATTTTTATCCTGAATAACTGATCTTGGCCTCTCTAAAAAGTTACATCTTATGAGCCTGAGCAAAACAGGGTCAAGGAACAGTTACCGAGCAAAGTCACTTTCCCCTTTCATACGGAGACCTAAAAACCAGGTGGAAAAACCCAAGCCCACCTAAGTATAAAAACTGTGGCTGGTGAATGAAGTAACAGGGCAAGGCATGCATGGATGTTTCCTCAAAATATGAATAAACCTAAGGGCTCTGTGAATCTAGACTAAAATAACCCAGGATAGCAACGGCCAAGGAAATACAAAAAGATTTCTCAGCTACGAATGTTACGATGCCAAAAAAGTTTACCCTAGGTCAAGGTCAGCAATCTAAATGCCCATTCCTTACATACGGTCCTACGGCTGCTTTTATGCCACGATGGCAGAGGTGAGGAGTTGTGAAACCCAGCATATTTACTGTCTGATCCTTTACAGAAAAAGCTTGCCATTCCTTGCCTCCCCACCCCCATCACATTTGACTATGTGGGACTTTTGACAAGAACTTTATGGTTAAAAAATTGTATTAAAGATTAGTCTCTTCTGACAGAGTAATGCTCTGCGGCGTCACGATACCTTTCCTAGGAATGGTCAGAAATGTTGGGATTTTTAAAATTATCCCTCCTTTAAAAATATATGTAAGTGGATAGATAAGAAAAGAATGGTATGGGTCGGGCACTTTACATGATTTACCTCTTAATTCCAACAACCCTGAGAGGTGGGGTACTAATATTATTATCCCAAATTACATGTGCGGGTATTGATGCTCAGAGATGCTATGGAACTACCTCAAAGAACACACTAATACAAAGTGGCTTCACCACCCAATCTGCCTTTGCTTCAAAGCTTGTTCTACACCTACTGCCTTAAGTTGAAAGCATGTAGTTAATAAGCTGCACTGCTTCTAAGCAGGCGGTACTGTACGGCAGTTAAGAGCAGGCACTGAACTACAAAGGCAGATAGACAGCTTGGGTTTGGATCTTGACTCCAGCTCTTACTAGCTGTGTGACGCTGGGGAAAATCACTTAACCCCTCTGTGTCAGTTTCCTTATCTGTCCCTTTCCTTATCCTTATCTGAGAGTAATACCTTAATATTATCAAGGTGGCTTGAGGATTAAATGAGTTAGACAGTTGACCCTTGAAAAATGTGGGAGTTAGGAACACTGACCCCCTCACGCAGCAAAAATCTGTAATTCTGACTCCCCAAAAACTTAACTACTAATAGCCTACTGTTCACAGGAAGACTTACCAACAACATAAAAAGCCAATTAACACATATTTATATATTGTATGTATTATATAGTAGATTCCAATAAAGTAAGCTATAGCAGAAAAGAAAATATTAAGAAAATCATGAGAAAAGAAAATATATTTATAAAACTACTGTATTTATTGGAAAACAAAAATGTGCATGTTAGTGGATCTCTGCAACAAATCTGTATTGTTCAAGGGTCAACTGCATATGTGAAGTACTTGGAACTGTCCCTGTTGCACAGATGTTTAATTATAAACTCTTACTAGGGGAGGGTAAAATCAGGGGATCAGAAGGTAGGTGGGAAAAAAAACTAGAAAGCAACAACTAAGTCAAGGTCAGAGTAATACTACATTTTGCTGAGTAGGAGTGCCTTGGAGAATCCAAGCACTGCTGATTATCAACCTGCTTAAACCATAAGAAAACACCTCTAGGAGAGGGATAATGGAAAAGAAGAGTGAACCCAAGAAACAGGTGCTTCCAGAATCTACAATCTGGCACAGTTAGAGAAGAAATGCTTAAAACATCACTTCCCAATAACAATGACTCCATGGTGACATGAGTCAAAGAGGCCACGTGGTTTCTGTTTGACCCACACGAAATACGGTAGCTCTTCCAGTCCAGTTCAATGGAAAGCAAAGTTGGTTTCACTAAAGCCACTGATTACTCTTTAGATGCCCAGAGATGTGGTAGAAGTGAATCTGCAAGAAGACTAACTTATTTTCCACTACATTAAGCAAGACATTGAAACCTGAAGACAACTCTGAATTTCCAAGAGCTAAAATCATGCTAGAGAGGAAACTCAGAATCCTGAATTCGTCATACATGGCCAATCAATGTGTAACTGAAGAAAGCAGTAAGAGAACAGTGAGTTCTAGGTTACTTATTTTTTTTTTCTTCAGCATTTACTCTCCCTTTGCTGATTTACATACTCATTTTTCACACTCAGGAACCAAGTCTCTCCTCCCTAGCCCCCATGTGGTTCACGTGGGGTGAACACAGCCCTATCTGCTCTGGAGGTGGGCATCTGATGGGAGCCTGGCTACATCGCTGTGACTGGCTCAAAGCTGGAACACACGACTCAATCTGGGTCAATGACAGTCTGCCCAGGACTGTTGCTGGCACTACGGGAAAAGAGATGCACTCTGAGATGAATAAACTTACGGCATGGCATTGTCTTCCTTAGCTCTACTTGGAAAGAGCCTAAGAACAAAGGCAACACAGAAGAAAACTGAGCTAAGAGACACAGAACCAATACTCCCACAACACTGCTTAAGCATCTGAATCCAGCCATGGACTTCCCAGTTACAAGAGTCAATTATCATTCCCTACCCCACGGCTTTTTTAGTTGGGGGGAAAGGATGAGGGGTTAAACCAATTTAAGTCAGGTTTCTGTAGCCTGCAAACAAAAGTCTTCTAACAAATACACGTCGACAAATAAGTCTGAGGAAATAAACAAGCAACAGTTGCAGGTTCATAGTGGGCATTCCAATTCCACTGAGCAAATATGAACTGAGAACATGTCATTTCATGTGCAAAACCACAATAAATAATTGAGAGGTCATTTCCTATAAAGAGCCAGCTTCCTAATATCCTTAAAAGGGGCTTTTTTTTTTTTTAAAGGAATTGGTCTAGGCCCTAATTCTGATGATCTTTAGATTCTTTTCTTTAGTATGAGGTGTGGTTTGAAATTGTGCTATCAAATGGTGGAGGCACAGAAGAAAAAAAAAGATTATATATATGTAATATTATATATAATAAATATGTATTATGTAATAAAATATATATAATATATACATTTTTATACATCTATATCTCTATACATATCACATAACTGTCAGTTTATATAATAAATGGACTTCTGATTTGAGGATGAGGGTGGGAATACTTCGGTAATTAACATTTTTAAATGGATCATATTGGAAAACTGCCCTTTTCCATTGTGACTCTAAAACTGATAGACTGAGAATGTTCATAGCAATTGTATATTTCTAGAGACTTTATGAAAATAAATCTTATTTACAGATGGTTATCAGCCATTCTACAGAAGAGCGAAATTAGCACCAATACATTCATCAAAGCTAGCACTGGCGCAGAAGGTGAAATCAGAATTTGAAAGTGGCTTCTACCGAGGTCTTTTTCTCTCACTATCTAAATACAATTAGGCAGTAACAAAATAATGATTTATAATGAGTGATTTATAAGAGAACAAAGCCCAATAATACTAACTTGAATCATAATAATTGTAAAGGGCTTTTGCTTACTCTGAAGTATCACTGTTCTTGAATGTTGATACTTAAAACAAATTTCAGGCATCTCTTTTTAAAAAAATTTAGTACTTAAGTTTCTAATGACTGCCTCATGCTTTTCAAGTAAAATATTAAAGCTGGGAAGCTCTGAAATAGATTCACAGGCTTCATTAATTAAAAAACGATATTCACCAAAGCTCCTTTCAGGTAACACTGGATGTACCTTTAAGGGTAGGTTCTTATAATATTTGTATCCAGGTCCATAAAGCTAAATAGAGAGATTGCTTTAACAATATAAAGACCGCACAAAACTAGAAAACTGCACATGAATCAGCCTGCTTCTAGTTCTAGAGGCTTGAATGAGTGAAGAGACAGAAGGAAAGACCCCAAAAACCCCATTTGTAAGCCATCATGAAGCCAGATTTAAAGGAGTGATATGTGCACATACGATGGATTACTGCATGATATGTAAATATACTAAATATAATGTATTATTATTTTCGGTCCATCTGTCAATGATTCAATGATACTATCAATAAATTTATGGGGGTGTCCATAACACAGGGTGGTTTAGTCTAAATTTTATTAAAAGACAAGGTAACTGTAGGGAAGGGAAATCATAAGATGTAGTGCAGAAACCTTTCACTTCAACTAGGAGAAGATTCATGTATCATTTATTTACAGAGATACTTTAACAGCCTTACAGATTCAAATGGAGTAACCCAAGTTTCAGTCATACTTTAATTGTAGAAATTAAAGTTACTCCATTCTCTCCAAAAGGACAAGAATCCGAGCTAAAGCCAACGCCAATATGGAAAGGTAAGAAGCAAGGTGGTAGCATTTCCTTGGCACCCATTTCTTGAGTTTATAAGGTCATTTGAAGAAAAAACAAAGAGGCCCAATCACCAAGCTACCACTGGCCAGTAACTGACAGCAGTTTTAAAAAATCAGAGTTAGTAGGTCAGTGATTCAGTATGCAGACACATGAATAAAAGTGAAAACTAAATTACTGCAAATTTAATACTGGGAGAATTTTCATTTAATCACTGTCATTCTGAGAAAATGGGTAAACACAGACCCTTACGAACAGCATCAAAACTGTCCTTGCTTATACCTCGTTTGCCCTTTACACTCAACCCTTGGCAAATTCTGTAACTATTCCTATGACAATGCACTAGACCTCATGAGTTAGAGTCCATCCTCAAAATGGTGGTATGAAACCCTCCATCAAAAAGGCATTTTATGAGGAAAAGCATGAGCAGCGGGAGGTGATGGCTATGTAAAAGAAAAAAGCAATATAAAATCATTCTTACTTTAGGAATGATTGGAAATCTTCACAAACTGCTTCACAGCCTGGCCACTTGCATACACCATGTCCATAGAGAGGATGACTATGGGGATGCTCCTCATGGGACAAACTGAAAAAAAAAAACACACACACACACACACAAAAGGACAAGAGAATGAATATGTTGCCAAGAACCATCCCCCCAGACTTAAAAAGCAAGAGGAACCCACATGGCTGAAAGTGGACATGGAGGAACCGAGGGTCTTTTTCCCCATGAATTTACTATTTCCAAATTGTTATTTAAAAGGAAGAGTTAAATTCCAAAATGTGAATAGTCCAATGTTAGAAATATGACCACCATGTATGAAAAGTGTTTGACAGGCTTTTGTTAGAGGCAAAGCTCTCCACACTCAGGCTGTGAAGGATTCTTTAAAAAGCTAGAATTTATCATTTAATCTACATAATGAAAATGATAAAATCTGTATTTGATTTTGAGATTCTCTTGCTGTTCTCTACCCAGAATATTGTATTTTCCTCCTCCCTTCCACCAAAAAACTGCTTTCACATAATTGTATGATCGTTTCATAAATTAATTTTATCAAGCAAAGAATAGAGCAATGAAATAATTTAGAATAAAATAATTTAGAAAGACAAATATATCCAAGTAGATGATTAGCTTTAAAAAGACACTAATAACTGCAGAAAGATTATAGCCCTAAAATTATAGACACCAAGAGTGAGAAAAAACTTGGCATGAACACGAGGGGTTAATCCTCCAGTGGGGTTCCAATCAATACATAATGATTTGACCACAAGGATCCAAGTCATGGGATGCTTTGATCCACGCCATGTGGTGCTTGGGGAAGTATATCTGTTGCACTCGCTGATGAACCATATTCTCAAATATTTTCTCTATTAGATTTCTGCATCCAGACTTCTTTCAGACAAATTATTTTTCCAGTCGTTTCCATAACCTTATATTGCACCAAACAGAAATGTAAAACTAACAGAGTTCTGTTTCGTACTCAAGCACATTCCCTTCAAGGAAAGGGCTATTTTGCAACTTACTCCACTGCCTCTCTGTGACTTTGAACTTCAATCATGACTACACACACACACATGCATGCACACGTGGCTTCTATTTTATATTACCACCAGGATGTGTATTCCTATGTCATCTATCGATTCACATTCACAGAGCAGACATACACAAATGCCACTTGTCCCTGACTTATAACATAATGAATCCACAGAGGGCATATTATGAACAGTTAAACTAAGGAGCAGTAGGAGTAAACACACATGTGCGCAGAACTACACCTTATCAAGGATCAACAGGTCTCTCTATGGCTTTTAAATAATTACGCTGGAAATCTAACATAACTTGAAAATAATGACAAGCTTCTCTGCCTTAAAACAGAAAATACATCTGGGAACCAGAAGAAAATTACAGAAGTCTAACTCATAAAGGTGTCCCCATGAGAGAAAAGACTAACACGAGTGAACGAAGGTAGCTCTGTAGTGAGACTTATAAAGCCCAATGACAAAAGAATATTCTCTAAGCAGTGAAGAGGGCAAAAGTCCATTGGACCAAAGGAAAGAATTACTGCCAATCCAAGTTCATCTGTGGATTTTTTAAAGACTAAAATCAATTACATAAGATGATGGACGCTAGCGAAACTATTTTGGTTCATGGTCATGACACAAGTAAGTCAAGTCATTATGCTGTACAACTTATACACGCTATATATGTCAATTACATCTCAATACAGAAAAAACAGATATGGTACCAAAACAGAATTTCAAATGACTACTGACAATATTTGAAATTAAAGAATCCTCCTAAGGACTAGAATTTTTAGTTATTCTGAGGGAAGGAAATCATTTAAAAAGAAAGCTATTCCTACCAATAGCTTAAGAAAGAAAAAAAAAAAAAAAACCCTAATTTCTTTACCAACTTTAGTCTATATAAAAAATAGATAATACACACTTTTGACAAATTAAGGTATGAAGATTTATATCCTCCTTTTATATTTAACATAATTTTGTTATTAAATAATTTTTCATGCTATCAACTGTCTTCAAAACTTTATTTACTGAAGCTAACAGCTCATCATAAACCATCTTGGCCCTAGTTACATACCAAAATTTCTCTAACCATCCATTTTGGACACTGAGATTCCCTTAATGTTTCATATGTTTATGAATAATGTTAAAAATAAAATTTACCAGGTTAAACATTCCAGTATATAACTGATTTTTACAAAACACATTCAGGGAAATGGGATGAGTCAGTTAATGAGGACTAAGTTTTAAAATTCACTATGAATATTCTATCAAGTTGCTCTCGAGAGATGCTACATGCCGAGTGCATTCTTACCCATTATATATATTTTGTGTGATCCTTTACGTTGGAAACCAAATGCCTCAACTAGTTAAGATATAAAATTAATACCCCTAGTTAAAAACAGCAAAGGGTTGTTCTATCGTGCTTTTTTGTTGTTGTTGTTAACTGGAGAGTGTTCTGAAAAGTATGAAAGAAAATGGTATGTCTTCACTAGAGGGATTTATGACTAGAAATAAAATATACATGATTTAACACGGACTCTGCCATCCGTCTCCCCCACCCAATCCCTCTGCTTTTTGATTAACTTGTTTGTGAGGCCCTGTGGCTTGAATAAAAACTACTCTGCTCTAAGAATTTATTTTTTGATCAACTTGGTATCCTTATTTCAAAGTAAGGACAGAGGACAGTTCACTAAGGCCTTAGAAAGACAACCACGGACAACTGAAGTCTAAAGAAACAAAGTCCTCACACACATATACATAGTTACATACTCAGAAGACCTCCTGAAAACTTAACTGTACATTAGAACCATATTTATTATGAAATTAAGATATGCTCTTATTTTAGTAACTTCACATAACACGGGGTGCCTGGGTGGCTCAGGTCGTGATCCCAGGGTCCTGGGATTGAACCCCGCATCGGGCTCCCTGCTCCGCAGGAAGCCTGCTTCTCCCTCTCCCACTCCCCCTGCTTGTGTTCTCTTTCTCTCTCGCTGTCTCTCTGTGTCAAATAAATAATAAATAAAATCTTAAGAAAAAAAAGTTCACATAGCACTAACTCTGAGTTGGCTACTGAAGAAAGTCCATTCCTCATGCCATCCCGCCCTCATCCCACACCTAATAACCCCACCCTAGATAACACTGTTAACATCTGGTACATTATTATGCTACATTTTTCCTCTAATGTCTTTGTAGTTTACAAAAATGGAAACTATAAACGCCATTGTTACTTGTTTTTCATGTTTAATATATAATCGAACAATTTGATTTCATTTATTTTTTGCATCTCACAGGTACATTTCTTCAGGCCCCGCAGGAAACGGCCCTGCAAGCATACAGCGAGGGACGTTCCACATTCCCATCTAAGAGAGCTTGCTGCAATTTATAGCCAGACTGGCGTTCCACCTGATGTGCATTCCAAGTAAAGCTGGTTAATGATGACCACGAGCAGGTGCAGAACTTGAAGCTCTGAAATCTTTATTTCTTTTATCCGCACTCCTGATTTCCTAAAAGATGAAGGCCATTCAACCCCATTCCTACCCAAATCTCCTGGTAAACTTAGGTATAAGCAGGGCTTCACGGGGATCCAAACATTTTTAATAAGGCTTTGATGCATCTCAGCGTGCAGGACCACTGGCTCCGGCCGCCCTGACCCGCATGGCCAGTAACTATAATTGGATACTTTTAAATACACAGTTGTCTGAAATAAAGTGCTTCGCTATGGCAGGAAAAGGAATAGGCTGGCGGTGGCACCTTGGTAGAGTATCTCTGGACAAATACATAAGGAACCATAAAATTGTCAGGGATGATGAAGAAACGAAATTTTCACCATATCACTTTTGAAGTTTTTATGCTGTACACTGCAGAAGTGTTTTGCTGTGCAATTATTTTCTTTTTCATATATATGTATGAACATGTACATATATAAGCACACATGAAAAAGTCAAGTGCTACTCAGGACTCAACACTGAGACTGCCATTTGCCCCGAGAGGGGCAGAGCAGAGCCCATGGTGCGTGTGGCTGAGTCCTGCTTCTGGCCTTTCAGTCGCGCTGTATGGTATACCAGCTGTACTTCTGAATGCGAGCGTTTCTGTGTCATCGGAACAGCGGAACAGACATTTATGTTCTGACTGCCTTTCGGGATGTGCCAAAAGGTAAAAGAAGGGAAATTTACTCTTCTTATGTCAGAGTATATCAGCCGAAGCCATAACTTTGATACAGACTTCAGCCTCTGAGAAGATTTTATATAATGGCGATGGTTCCTCAGTGGTGACTCTTTACTATGTCCTTCCAAGTTCACCTTTTTTTTTTAAAAGATTTTATTTATTTATTTGACAGAGACATACATAGCAAGAGAGGGAACACAAGCAGGGGGAACGGGAGAGGGAGAAGCAGGCTCTCCACCGAGTAGGGAGCCCAATGCGGGGCTCCATCCCAGGACCCTGAGATCATGACCTGAGCCAAAGGCAGACGCTTAACGACTGAGCCACCCAGGCGCCCCCAAGTTCACTTCTTAATGACAACTTGAAACTGGAATCATTCAACTCACCTGCTGTGCAGCTAAGAACAATTTCTCATTTCAGCCCCTACTCTTTAGTGTCCTTACTAGTCCTATAAAGTTAATTTTTTCTGGTGTAACCAAGAGGAGAATAATCTTTGAAGGAGATGGAGTCAATAGACACCACGCTGGACCCCAAGACATTTCCTGCCAAGTTAAAGGCAGTTTTCCTTTCTCCTCAAGGCGCACTCTCAGCTCTTCTGGTGCCCTGACCCAAGTTCTCATGGTTGTCTTTGGGGTCTCCCCCAACTTGTGTGGTTTCCCTTTTCCAAGAGTGCTCTGTTTTCTTCCTCTCAAAATTCCTGATTCATCTGTAACAAAAGTCTACATCTGTGTGCATCAGGTTTATAGCTTCTCTCCCCCCTGCTTCCCCCAAATTAACCCCAAATTATAAATTGTGTATTATTTCACTGGCATGTTATTTCATAAACTGAGTTATGAAAGACCGTTGGTCATTCTCCAATCACTCAAAAAGGTGGAATAGGTTTTTCTTTTTAAATGTTATTGAGAGATTCATACATCATACAATTCACTCTCTTCACATGTACAAGCCAATGGTTTTGAATATGTTCAGAGCTGTATAACCACATCACATATAATTTTAGAACATTTTTGTCACACCAAAAAGGAATCCTCTACCCATTAACAATCACTCCTCAACTCTTCCCAACCTTCAGCTCCTTCCAACCACTAGGCTTCTGTTTCTAGACATATACTTATTCTGGACATTTCATATAAATAGCATCATACAAGATGTGCTTTTTTGTGACTGCCTTCCTCCACTTAGCATAATGTTTTGGAGGTTCATCCCCACTGTAGCATGTGTCAGTACGTCTTTTCTTTTTTTTACAGCTGAATAGTATTCCACTGGATGTAAAAAAAAAAAAAATCCATTCATCCACTGATGGGACATTTGGGCTGTTTCCACATTCTAGCTATTGTGAAGAATGGTGATATGAGAATGTATGTCCATGTACATGACTGAATTTATGTTCTCAATTCTTTGGGGTCTATGTCTAAGGGGAGAATTGGCAGGTCATGTGGAAAACCTATGGTTAACATTTTGAGGAAATGCCAGACCAATTTTGAAAGCAACTACACTACCTTATATTCTGACCAGGATTGTTTGAGGGTTACAATTTCTCCACATACTTGCCAACACCTGCTATACATGTTTATTTTGGCCATCTTGGTAGATGTAAAGTGGTACCTTTCTGTGTTTCTGATTTGTATGTATTTAATGTTTAATGATGTTGTGCATCTTTTCATGTGCTTACCCATTTATATATCTTAAGAGAAATGACTGTTCAAATTCTTTGTCCACTTTTTAAAAAACTGGGTTCTCATTTTATTGTTGCACGGCAAGAGTTTTTTAAAAATATATTCTGCATGTTAGTTTCTTATCAGACATATGATTTACAAATATTTATTCCCATCTTGTGGATTGTCTTTTCAGTTTCTTGATGGTGTGCTCTGAAGCACACGTCTCTAATTCTGACAAAGTCCAACGTACCTATGTTTCTTGCGGTTCCATAGGATTCTGATGTCACATCTAATAACCCACTGACTAATCGAACGTAATGAAGATTTATTCCTGTTTTCTTCTGAGAGCTCTAGCTCTCACATTCATTTTGAGTTGATTTTTGTATACGGTGTGAGGAAGAGGTTGAACTTCATTATTTTGCATGTTGTCCCAGCACCATTTGATGAAAAGATTATTCTGTTCTATCCTAAATGAATTGTCTTGGCACCTTTGTCAAAAACCAACTGAACATAAATTCACTTTTGCTACATTTTGCACATGGATTCTGCACATGGATAGGGAGTAGGCAAAAATGATACATCTTGTTACTGACAAGATGAATAAGGAGGAGGTGTTCAGTGATGACTGGTTAAAGGAACGAAGGTCTATGCTTTCCAATAAGGACTAACGGCATCCTTACCGCTGCCGTGAAGCAGGAAGCATTTCCCTTCTAAACCACTCCCCACCCCCTACAAATACACCAAAAGGCACAACTAATCCCCTTCCTGCCGCCTTTGACTGCTTAGAAGCAGTTCTGCCTCCCTCTCTTCCCCGTTGGTCACTCTTCTCCCCCCCTGGCCCCCCGCCCACCATTTGGCCTTTCATTCAACCAGCAAGCATTAATGGAAAGCTAACCCTAAGACAAGCACCCAGGATACTAACGATGAAGACCAGTTCGCTGCCAAACTGCCACGGGGCCTCCCTACAGCTCAAGTCTCTCCTGGTCTGTCTTTTTTCCAATTCTTTGGTTTCATGTCCATGTGCATGTGCTTATGTCCACCCCATTAACACTGTTAGTCACAGAATCTCCCCTCCCAGATCTGTCACAGCCCACATGATTCTGGCTGGGTGGCAAGGGACTGCTTACCCCTTGTCAAAGCCTCCAACAACTCCAGATACCTCAGGTTTCCAGAAAGGTGTTCTCTTGACACAGTGTCATGACTACCTAAGAGAAAGCACCTTACACTAAACTGATCATAACCATGCAAGTTATCAACGAAAGCCACTATTTTAAAGCTTCTTCTTTTATTTAGTTCTTTAATGACAACTTACACAGAAAGGATCCCACTTTCTCTCTTTCTCTAGCATCACTTTTTAGTTCTTATCCTATTTCCCTGCCTTCTATTTTGTTACCACATCCTACTTTCAGTGACACTTTAAGTACCAGATCAGGAATTTCTCAGGTTGAAAGACAGGAGTATGAATTCAATTTCTAGTGATGAACTGATAATAGAAGATATGGTGACTTCAGATGTTTTATATTAAATGTTCACAAACTAACGGATCTATTTATGATATATACAATAAGTCAATTTCATGGACACCAAACAAGGTGAGTTGGCTTTGGAATTCTGTCACAGTGGACCTTATAATACAGAGTAATGCAGATGAACAATAGCAAAAGAGATGATGACTTAAATCTCTACCACAATTTTCCATTTTAGAGTTTATTCTTCTGACGTCTTTCCTACCATTGTATATCTCCTCCAAACCAGCCGGAAGTCAAAGTCTCTTGCAGAAAATAAAATGACAGGTCAAGTTTCTTCATGGGTTACACTGCAGTATCAGGAGGAAAAGGTCTTACACCTGCCTACAAACGCACAAATGATATGTGGGAACAGGGGAAATGAGGATGTGAGTACGGCATCCTTTTTCCTGATAGCTTTGTAAAAATGACCTTTCTCCTTTAACTTTCACTGAAAACACTTCAAGAAGCAGGCGGGCTTCTCATTTCCCACTGAAAGCTGGGAGATGGCTCAGATGTTGCATTTCTAGCATACTGCCTTCATTTCGCTTTTCACTCATTACAGAAATATGCCATCCTACGTGTTTACTCATCAGTTTTCTGTAAGTACGTTGGCCATCAGTTCTATCATCTTACCACAAAGACAAGGGTGCCTGACAAAAAAGCCTATGACAGAGTCCAGCCTAAAGTGAGTGAAGATGAAGTCTCCACTCACTGGAACACACACACACACACACACACACACATTTCTCTCTTTCACTCACTCACTCATGTGGTGAATCCTTGACTCTCCTCTTCCCCAGAACGCTCATCATCTCAATTTTCTGCTGCTTTTCAAATCATGTTTAATTAGAGGATTTCACATTCCCTTGTGATATGATATTCATGAGTAAAACTTGCAATTGGAGAGACTGTGAATTAGTCTATTAAGAGCCAGATTTGTGCTTTTAAACAATGATAGAGATTTATTATCTGCTCTCAATATTGTGGCTTGAGATGTGAGGGCTACCTTAACTAACTTTATATCTGAAGTAAAAGCTTTTAACTCCTTCGGTCCAGGAGCTTTTGTTTTTGTTTTTTTTTTCCCTTGCATTACAGAGTATCCTGTAAGAAATACAGGGTTCCCTCTCTGTAACAGCCCTCAGGGCATGGCCCAGTAAAGCGGTGTGTGGGGTGAGTGTGATATACAAATATCCTCACTTTCGTAGTTACGAATTCATGTTCATGTGTACTAGAAAAAAAATTTGACCAAGACATCAGATTCACGACTTCTCAGTGCTACATTTTCCATGAAATCTATTTAAGCCACTCAATTTTAAGAAAAATATTAAGTAATAAGTAGTTAACAGGTACATGCAGATGTGGCAAAAATGGGACATGGTGGGAGACTGATTCAAAGTCACTGTTGACAAGGCTTAAAAGATGGTATTTGTATGCAAGGGTATGGAAACACAACCTTCCTCTTCCACTGCTCTTCTTAGAGTAATGCTTCTCAAATTTTATTATGGATATAAATCACCGGGAGACTTTTTAACATGCAGGTTCTACTTTAGTAGTTCTGGGTCGGGGTGCAAGACCGTGCGTGTCTGCAAAGCTTGTGTGTGATGCCGATGGTGGTGGGCCATGGACCACAACTTGAGTACTAAGTGCCTTGAGAGTTCCCTGTTCTGCATCTGACCTAAAAATGACTGCGCTTTATTAAAGGAACGCTCACGGGGTGCCCTACTCACTGTGGGTTGAATAACAAGATAGAGATGGATAAATATGGAAAGGGGTGGCCCTGGGCAACCTCAAACAATAGCTGTAAACTCATTTAAAAGGAAAAAAAAAAAAGCTGGATGGCCCTGTTACATAAGAATGATATGCAAGGCTTTTTAAGATTTAATGTAACAGAACAGGTTAAGACCAAAGGAAGTTAGCACGGGGAAAGACTATTTCCTGTTCTTGTGGAACGAACGCCAATTTCACGTGAGCACAAACGTGGGGAGTGATTTCGTCAGAGAATGATGTTTGCCAGGTATTACACCGATCAGGAATACCCTGGCATACATGGGTGAATTGGTAAATGTGACAACTCAAAACCTCACTGTGCCCAAACTCAACATCTGCCTTAGGCATCCTCTAAGTCTGGTTGGTACCCCATGAGCCTGGAAGTACAAGATGTATGTTTAAGTAGGATCTTGAATTAAGTTTTTAGGAAGATAAGTGGTAGTTCTGGGCTTTTCCAGGAAACCAGGGTAAACAAACAATGGAAACAGGGTTTCAATCCACTTGGCATAGTACCATATTCAGTCAAGGTCCCTCTCCTCGGCGAAAAGAGGGAATCTGACCAAAATACCCCAATATAGGACATGCATGCACTCAACGGTGGCCCACACAATGTCAGTTAGAGCAAGAATGCGGAGTTTTTTCCTGCACTCTGCATAAAACTGGCAAATTTATTTTAATTCCTATTAGGTAAAAATATATGTAGTATCTCCAACCTGTAGTATCATTTCTTAGGATGAGGCCTATTTGACTTTATTTAAAAATGACTTGATTTAAAGAGACTATAAATCGTAATATAAGTAGATATGACCAAGCTCACGACCAAGGGGCACAAACTCAGATGACTGAGGTTTGGGAAACCAAAAGTGCATGATGTATTCTACAAGGAGATTCAGTCCCTAGCTGGATTAACTTCCTGAGTTAACAATGAACCACTGGCAAGTCACTGAAGACACACTTTTAATTTGAATTTCCAATGGGGAAGGAAGAGCCTTGGGGTCTTCCTGGACTTATGAGACAAAACCCACAGAGTGCATTACATCCAATGCTTCTGGGACTTAAATATATCACATGGCATCTAGGAGCATCTCATCCGCAAGCTGCTTTACCAATGGTAAGAACCTGGGGTTGGGGGGGGCATGAGATCAGCAGTTCCTTTCTTCACCATCCACATCACCCATCTGCTCCATCTCCTTTTTCAGCTCCACTGGGCAAAACGTGCCATCTTGGTTCCCAGACGCCAGGAGTATGTGCCCCAGCAGGACAATGGAGCAGAGAATGAGAGCTTTGAGAATCTGAGAGCAACTGATCAGAAACAGCGAACAGGTGATGACAAAAGCAAAATGCCTGTGTGTGCATGGTGATGAGTGGAGGAATAAATAAAAGGAAAAAAAAAAACAATAGGAAAAGGCAGAAGTCCAGCTTTTGTTTCTTATGCCACTAAGGGCTATCCTGAGTTTACGAGAGTCTACCACTGGCAGCATTAACACTGGGATCTCGTTAAGAAAACAGAATGCTTTCCAAAGAGTGGCTGTGAGCAACTGTGTCAATACAGACATAGCGACCACTAATCCAAAAATTATTAACACCATTAGGCAGGCATTCTTACTATGTCAACGCAAGCGTGTTTGCACTGGTGACTCACGAGGTCTATGTGGAACGTGTCCATATGCTAGAGGCACCAACGGTACCCAAGAAAACGAAAGAACATAAATAAAAGTTCAATACTAATTCTTCTTAGTCCTTCCTCCAGAATACTCTATGGAAGCCAGCACAATGATACTCCAGAACCAGAAGAATCACGTAAGTGAAGTGTGAGGACCAGACACACAAGCAGGAGATGAGGGGACGAGTGACGTAAGGATACAGATCGGCTGAGAACCATTAGGCTCTTGCATTTATGTTTCCTTAGAACGATCCCGTACGTTACGGAATTATTGTTACTTCTCTACAGGACAAGACGCTTCATTAATGTTCACTGGATTAAACTCTTCCTCTACCTTTAGTTGTGCAGGTTTTAAGTAAACACTGAACTTGTGATAAGCATTGTTCTGGGTTCCTAGATCAGAGTCTCTAAGTTGGGATTCATAAGAAGACCCATGGGTGAGTGGTAAGATAATATTATAGTTTCTGTACGCATGTGTTAAGATAATAGGACTTCGGTAAGAACATACACATGTGTATGTATATATCTTTCTCACCCTTAGCCTCTAATTTTTATAATATAGGTAATATATCAGACACGTATATACTTGGTTAAAATCACACTTAGTAGGGATACATATTCAAAATCTATAATAATGATAGAGTGAATAAGCAAATACAATCGGAGGTCACTGGCTGTTCTCTTCCTCACTGAAAGAGTTGTACCCAATTCTCCACTGGGAGAGAAAGAGAACTGAACAGATGGCTGGGACATAAAATGCTGTAATATCTGATCTGGGCCTTACAGTATCAGTAGGAGCTCAACGGCTACAAGGAAGAGAATGAGAGCAAGCAGATGGCCGAAGCACAAAAAGCATCTTCAGGCATTAAAAAAAAAAAAAAAAAATTAGAAAAACAAACAAGAGTGCTTACAAATAACTTAAAGGCTGATATTAAGAAATAAAAAAAAAATTCTGTTCCATAATATAGTTTATATTGGGTCATAGTCTTAAGAATTTTTCTCTTTCTCCACATCGCTTCTCTGTCACTTTGAATGGTAGCAGGGGAAGAAGGCCACAGCATACGGATGGCACAGAACAGTAGCTCTCAAAGTATGGCCCCCGGGAACTTAGCGGAGATGCAGTTGCTTCGGCCCTAACCCAAGTTACTGAATCAGAAGTACTAGGACTGGGGTCTGGCAGTTCGCAGGTTAGCTAGTCCTCCAAATGATTCTGATGCAAGCTCACGGTTGAGGAGTACTCTTATGCGAAACCCAGCTCTTCTCCCGTGTTTGGAGCATCTGTAAGTATCAACAAGACTAACCAGGTGCTCCTACAGCATCTGTGGCCAAGGGTAGCAAATTTAGAACTACTCCCAATGGGTTCTTAATCTTTACTATTCCCTTAGTTCACCTTCTTCTGCACATTTCAGCTAGTCTCTGCAATGAAATTTTGCACCTATCATACCAGGCTGGTTATGCTGGTTGATCGGGAGGCAGCAATCAACACGACACAGGGAGCAATCAACAAGAGACAGGGGCCCTTCCTTCATGGAGCTCACTGTATTCAAAAATTTCACCTGCCGCACTTTGGGGGTGGAAATACATACACTGTGATATTCCACCAGTGCTCATTTTAAACAAATCTGACACTGTGTCACATTTTGTATATATTCATATCACTGCATTTATTACACTGTGTTGCAAACGTCTCCTTCCCTGTATGTCTCTCTGATTAGACTGTGAGCTCCTTAAGGAGAAGAACTAGGTTGTGGTCCTCTATTAAGCCCCTGAACCTATACAGTTAGTATATAATAAATACCTGACAAATGCTGTTTGAATGAATAAATGACTTTAACAATAATTAACAGCGCTTGTTAATATTTACTGAGTACCTCCTATGTGCCAGAGCCTAGTATCACGCCCATTTCACAGACGGACAAGTGAGCACACCAACATTAAGTCACTTCAGTGGGCAGCCTGTACTGGAATGCAGACAGTCCAGCTTCAGAGTCCACACCTATCACCACTAAACACAGCCGCCCCCACACTCAATGAGGTACGGGTCATGGTCCAGCAAAACATGTTCTTTCTGCCCCTGACTCAAGGCCTCTGCTTCTGCTGTATCCTAAGCCTAGAGGGCTGTTCTGTCACTTCTTTCCATCTGTTCAAAGGTCACTTCCTCACAGAGGCTTTGCCAGACTCACTCTTCTCCCTTCCCTGCTTTATTGTTTTGTTCAGAACTTCTTTCTATTATGTAATTATTTGTTTGTTCTACTTCTACTGTAATGTCAGCTCCATGAGGACAGACTTTGTCAAGCTCACAGCTGCATGCCCTGGAGCCTAGGACACTTGGCACCGGGCTTGGGGTTTGGTAAGTTCTGCTGAACGAATGCATGCACGTTAGTACCGTCCACCGCTCACGAACACATTTTTGTTGAATCCTGGACAACTTCCCATTTATCCTTGTTAAGTTTCTTTTTATTTTTGCCTGTACAATCTTCTAATTTATTCAAACACCACTGGATTATCCCAGCTCTTGGTGTCATTTTTTTTTTTCTAATTAAAGTAAACTGCCATTTATTTCTTACACTGATCTTTAACAAAACGAGACTTCTTGTTCTTGTTGTAAATATGACTCATATGGAAAAATGGAGGTTGAATACTGGGGCTCATATGTACAAAAATATTTCCATCAATAGTTCAGATATAAGAGGTAGAGACCTAGCCATAGATGTCTGTCCAATTCTAAGGTCTATAGTAATACTTTCAGTGGAGTATTAGCCTTTCGGATGTATAACCTAAAATTCCACCAGATGACTCAAAGGCCCCTCTTGAAAGCAAATACCACATCATTTACACAAACACTTTAGGTTTTTCTTTCCTTCTGTCATAATATACCTTCAAACTCAACATTCACAGCCAAGATGTAAAATATACACAAAGAAGAGATCCTTCAAAGATAGATTTCAAAGTATTAAAAACAGGAAGGGGAGAAGGGAAGGAAGGAAGGAAGGAAGGAAGGAAGGAAGGAAGGAAGGAAGTCAACCTGCCATTAGTCTGACTTCCTTGAAGACTATAAAAGGAATGAAATTTGAACGTCATAAAAGTACGTCTGTTTGTTTAGGGAAGTCTTACAGGTAGTATAAATATCATCAGCTACAGTTGCTATGGGGTCTGTTTGTTTACCAAACAAGAATACAAATAGTTATACAAAAGTGGAACAACATTTAGGTATATAAATGGAGAATGCTTTGCCTTCTGGTAAATTTCCCAAAGTGCCTTTTAAAGCATTCCTATTTTCACCTTACTTGCTGGGAAATCTCTGTTTCCTTGGTTCTCCCTTTTCAGTTCTAACGCCTCCAGGGAATGTTTTACTCCCAGATTTCTGAGTCTGATAATCATTTTCTTTTCCTTTTCCCCTTTTTCATTTTAAGACGTAAAACCAAAACCACTAGCCCGACCATCCAAACTGTACAATGAAAACCGTCTTCACAATGTAAAGTGCATTAAAAAAAAAAAAAGACAACAGAAGCCACAGAGTTTATAGAAGCATTCTAGTACAGGCATGCATTCTTGAAGGTGAGTTAATCCATGAACCACCACCCAGAAAAGTTTGTGTGTGTGTGTGTGTCTTTTAACCGACTTTCTATAAACCAGGTATGTTTCACGCACCTGAATTAGACCTGCGGAGTTAACCATCTGTTTTGGAAAATGAAGGTGGTGGGGGGTGGGGAGAGGAGACGAGAGGGAAGGAAACTGGCAAATATATATATATATATATATATATATATATATATATATATATATATA
>NC_058403.1:176951491-176991323 GCF_002201575.2 Neomonachus schauinslandi | reverse complement strand
ATATATATATATATATATATATATATATATATATATATATATATATATTCTTCTGGAATATCTTAGTCAAGGGTGTGTGTGGTGAGGAGGCACGTTGTCACTCAGATCTACTGTAAGACAAACAGTACCACGGAAGCTGCTGGGAGTGGAAGCCTTCCCTTCACACTACATTGACCACAGTACCCACCAGGCACAGCCCCGACGCCTTTCTGTGAATGGTGCAGATTGCCATATGGACGGAGACACTGAACAAGCTGTACAACACTGGGCGACACGTGCCCGGGGGATTGTCCCATATTACTGCCACCTGGGCTGTGGTAATTGTGCTCTGTCTGTGCAGAGGCACTGAAGAGCCCATCAGGATGTGATTTTTGAGTACAAACAAAAAGGAAAATTACAGTTAAGAGAATTCTCTGGCTAGCCTATCTGTTGCTCAATTCCTGAAATAGTTTCCCAAAGGAACGGTTATCTTCTTTATTCACACAGGCAGAAATGACAAGCTGGAACACATATTAACAATTTCCCTTTGTGAGCGTCCGCTATTGTTTTAATGAGGAGAATATACTTTATAATATACTTAGGCCCTGGCTGATTACAAAGGGGGGGTAGCACACAGCCGCTCAGGACAGCTGTACACGTGTAACACGCTCATTTGCATTACCCAGGCGCCAGGGTGCCACCAGCTCAACAGATCTTGAAAAAGAATGTGACTTTCCTTTAAGCCTCCTGCGTAGGTTCCCCATTCCTGTGGCCCCGTCACTGGCTGAAAACCGTGAGATTCCTACTTGTCATTGAGAGGAGAGGAGAACAGAAGAACCCTAGGACTTTCCCAAGCCATGAGGCTTTCTGTAGGTCCCTGGCTTCCCTTTCCACTTTTGGATGGATCCAGTGCCCACCCAAGGAAGTCCTTCTGTTCACGAATCCAAGTTGTAGAGTGTGCGTTTCAGCAAGATACTTTCACAGGGTGAGGGGTGAAACCCAGTATGAGGGACAATGCTGCCAGAGCTCCCCCCAGATTGGTCCTCACGGTTCTGCTGCCGTACATCTTCCTTCACACCCTTGGCGTAAGATCAATGTTAAGAAAGCTAATGTGTATTTGGGAGGAAGGGCCACAGGCCCTACCACACAAGGGTAAACACCTGTAAAATGGCTGGGTGCCAACAAAGGGATCTGGTGAAAAAAAACAACAACAAACCCTATTAGCGGGAGCCACTCCTCAGAAAAGAATGTCTGTCCTACATGATGAGAGAAGGTGGAGGCTCAGATATTATTTTGCGGGGGAAACCGGGCACATTAGACATGAAATAGCCCATGATCGAGATTCATATTGTATGATATCCCGAGAAAAAAAAAACCAACCCAATTTAGGAGAAACTTCTAAAAGGAATGTATCTCCCTAGACCAATGATACCATTTTATTGGAAAGCACGTGTCGTTTAAAAACAATAAAGAGAAAAAGATTTATAGAGTCTAATGATGGTGTGTTATGGTAAAAGGCACTTTATTGAGATAAGATACAACAGCTGTTAGAGAATAATGGCTGAGTTTTTTTTTTCTTTTAATCACCATATAGAGGGAACAGTCAAGAAAATCCATAAACCTATCTCTCATGGCATGCCAATATAAAGATTTTTCTCCCTCCCCCCACCCTGCGTATGAATGACAGGACATGATACTCCACCGTGCCATGCCGCCCTGAGAAAACCTTTCTTCCCCGCTTCCAAGACCCAGAAGCAACTGGTTTTTAGCCATGAGACAAACGGACTGTGCCTCTTCCAGGCATGATGGTCACAAAATACCCAGCAGCACGTCTGTGCTACAAAATGTCGACTAGACCCTGGTGTTTCTTTCTGATCGAGGCAGAAATGTTCCTGCCCTCCATAGGCTACTGTCCATACTTATAGACAAGGGACAGCTGTCGCTGCCAAGAGGCTGCTTTGGGGCTCAGAAGCACCTGTATTTCAGGCCTCGGCAACTGGCTACATCTAAGTCCCTTTCAGGTCGCTTACAATACCTGACTGGCCATGCCCAGCCTGTTCTTTACATTCTCCACTGCCAGGCACCTGATGTACCTCCCTGCAAAAAGATGAGGCACGGTAGGAGAACAGCCAGCTGTGAACCTCTGGAGCCTCTCTCCAATTACAGCTCAACAGACAGGTCAGGCCCCAGGCTCCCACCCTTGAAGGTTATGGCCTCGTCCTGATCTCTAAGCTTTACCCCCTGGAGACTATCATCCAGGAGTCTGGGGTAAAGCCAAGGTGGTTCTGATGAAGAGCACATTTGGGAACCACCAGACTCGAACAGTCATTACAAGGACTTGAGGGTCCGAGATACTCTGGTTCCAGTCCCTGCCTGGTCCCTAACTAGCTATGTGGCTTGTGCAAATTATAAAATTGTTCTGGGCCCTCAAACACCATCTGTACAAAGAAGACATTGTACCCCATAGGGCTACAGTTAGGATTAAGTGGGAAAATCAGTATCAAGGCTTATGTCGAATCCTTCACACCATGTGTTCTGCACAAAGTAATAGTTCAATAAATATTAGCTGCATTATCATCACCATCCTACGTCAGGTACTGATTCCTTCCAGCCATACTACCTCTACTCTGTAGGCTCACACAAGAAGGGCAAGCCATGAGCTCTGTGGACTAAGTAAAATGTCTGGGATGACAATCAAATTTTAGGGGGAAAACTCTGCCCTTTCCAAGACTGCCAAAACCCAGGTGAACTGAACAGGCCACTAGCATTGCTCCTCAAACCTGAGAAAGCCCTGGGGACCCTGATTCAGCAGGTCTGGGGTAGGACCAAAGACCCTGAATTTCTAACAAGCTCCTCCCAGGTAATGCCAAAGTCGCTGTCCTGTAGCCGTTGAGTAGCAAGAATATAGGGCATATGTGACAAATACAAATTCCTGCACCCCATCTTAGGCCAGTATAATCCAATTCTTCGTGAGAGAGGGCTAGGAAGCTGCATATTTTAACAAATACCTGTGAGAATATCATCAGGAAATCTGAGAAACACTGCTCTTATAGCTAAGATCAGGAGTTGGCAAATTATTTTCTGTAAATGGCCAGACAGTAAATATTTAGTCATTGTGGGCCATATGGTTTCTGGTACAAGTGCTTAAGCCAGCCATTGTAGCATGAAAGCAGCTATTCAATAGACAATGCATAAATGATCATTGCTGTGTTCCAATAAAACTTTATTTACAAAATGAGCAGTGGGCCAGATCTAGCTGGTAGGCTGTAATTTGCTGACTTGTGTTAAAGATCAATTGCCCTAGCACATACTAGCAGAAGTAGCAGTAACAATTCTGAAGACAATTTGGGAAATTTGGCTGCAGGTTCTCCAGAACACTCTAATGGGAAATAAAGATTGGGGGTGGCTCATTTGTTCAAGCACTTCAAATAAAGAGAGATACAGAAGAAAGCATCTGAGTTTCAAAGACAAAACAAAAACAGCTGAAATGAGGAAGAACTGTTCAGAGTAATGTGACCTAGAGCTTACTGCGTACATTTCTGGCTCAACAGGCCTGAAATATGAATATAAAAACATCTAACAGTTAAAGGCATGTACCACTGGAACGGTTCTGAAAGCAAACTTCTAGAATTTTAGCAAGTCAACCAAGAGCACCAATATTTACTCATCAACACAGAAGTTAGTTCAAGAAAGGGAAAAAAAAAAAAAAGAAAGAAAGAAAGAAAATGAAACGCCAGGCATGTCCACGTTTCAGAGTTCCTTGCCTTCCGAAAGTAGTGGGGCGGGAAACACAAATGTTATTGTTATGTAGTCAAATACATGGCAATATGTCAAGAGGCCACAAATCAAAAACAGAGACTGTGAATCAAGTGAGAATGTCTGAAAGTATGCTAGCCAAGCAAAAACCTTCAGGAGTCATTCGCAGGCAGCTGCTCACTGGGGGGGGGGGGGGGCACGACACGGGACACAACGACGCAGGCAATCGGAATACCCGGGGCTGTGTCAGCAAAGTCGCAGAAGGCAGGAAGAAACACTGGAAGTGGACAGAGCGCAGGTTAGACCTCGCAGGACAGGGGCCCGATGTGGGCCACCCTGATTCTCAGAACAGGAGGGCAGCCTCTAGGGGACAGCAGGCTGAGCAACGGACACCGACCAATGGACCCTGACCAACGGACCGCCATGATCCTTCCAGAGTTCGAAGAAACCTCTTCCACCAGATGCTTAAGGAAGTCTTGAAATGCACATTTAGAAGGGCTTTGAATCTGAGACATGCTCAAGTTAGCAAACATCTACTCATGGTGGCTGAACTGAAAGCAAAAAGCTGGGAAGGGTCAGAGAAGAGGAGTCTCTTTCATATGGACTATGGAGGACAGGCAAAGTAGGATAAAGACCAGAGGAGGTGTTCAATGTGGAAGCGTGAGATCTACGAGGCTAGAAGGGAGAGAGGGAGGCTTGTCTGGCATTTGCCTGTGTGTAAAGCCGGCTTGGGGTTCATTTTTGTTCTTTATGTGCTGTTTCAGACTATAAGTGATGTACCTTCTGCAAATCCTACCCGCCCCCCTTCCTTCTTGGAAGGCCCAATACCACTACCCACCTTAAAAGAGGGCAGTCTGCTATTTTCCTTTAAAATGTGCTGATGTGCACACAGTAGGTGAAATAAATGCATGTTTTGTTGGATTTAAATTAAACTTTATTTTAGGAACACTGCTTTCAATTTATCTTAATTAAATAATCACCTCTAGGCCGAATGAAAACTCTAAGTGCTGTCTTACAAAGTTAAGAGACAAGCTTGCATTTGGATCTTGGACACACACTAACCAGTTCTGTGACCATAGGTCAGTTCTTTAGTCTCTATGACTCAATTTCCTTGTCTGTAAAATGGGTATAATAACCCCTACTGCTTCCCGGTGGTCACGAGGATAAAATGAGACATCACTCCAAAAACAAGAGTGTAGCCAGTGCTTGGCACAGAGAAAGAACTGAGGACGGGTGAGTTCCCTTCCCTTTCCCTAGTGCACCATAATATAATCGGATATTTAGAATTTTAATTCAGGCAATTACTTAAGTGGTAATTGCTATTTGTATTTACATAGCTGCTTTGATCCAAGAAGCTCAAAGGGCTTTACTAAATTTAGCATTTTAATAAATGTTTCATTTGCATTCCGTTGATTTTGTTTACCCACACCAAAACTTGGAATTTCCTAAAGCAAGAGAGTCAGACAAGTGAAAGGGAACAAGAGGATAGCTTCGTGTTCACAGGTAACCCAGGTCTCAGTTTTATCTATTTGTCTACGATGTCACGGCTCCCTGGGTCCTGGGGAATAAAATGGCAGTGGGAGACGAGAACATGCCTGCTTCCCCCCTTTAGCTTCTGCCCGCTGAACTTCACCTTCGCCACGCTTCTCTCAGGCACTGGCAACCGAGGTATGTTCATTGCACCAATGAATTTATATATAATCAGCACAATAAACATTATTAAATTGCCGGATGAAAATCAAAGCATGAAGCCCGGCGCCAGTACTGAATTCTAATGATGCTGAATGGCCGTGACTGCACAGGGACAGGATCTTAACAAGCCTTGATTTGAGCGTTGGCATCCGCCTCACAAATCACATGGGCCGTTCCTCTCGTAATAGTGCTGAATACTGATAAATGTCTCTACCCTGCGCAACAGGGAAGTGGGTTTCTATTGGCAATCTTTACCGAAGTGTGTTCTTTCCCTTCTCTACACTCAAGGGTTTACCCTGAATGATTTAATTATAATTTTCCTTGTGTAAGACAAATTAAAGAGGAGAGTAGGAGTGTCGTGCCAAGCACATTATTTATCTCCTTAACAGATTGCAGCTCACCAAACCCCAGAGCTGCTGCTACAGCGCAGCTCACAGGAGCCCGCAAAGCGCATGGGGGCAAGAGTGGGGGAGCCAGTTTCCAAACGCACAGAAACATGCAGCCTAGGTGAGACTGGGAGACCTCTCGCTACTTTAAAAACACAAAAACTCTTAGGATACTGCCTTTTGCCAACACAGCTTCACACGGAGCATTCCTGAATCCTTTGAGGAAGAATTCGTAAGCTGTTCACCTAAGATTGACTTTGAAGGGCTAGATTATTATTCAGTGTGGCAGAGGCTCTGGCTTGTTCAGATACTGCTCTGGGAGAACGGAGCGAGGGAAGGAACAGGACACGGAAATCAACGGTGAGTCTGCAAAGTTACGTATTTCACAAATGCACTGGTGAGTAAGGGACGAAACTTCTCCAAGGGACCCCTGTGACAAACGTCAAGTCAGTGAGAACATTTTTTTTTTTTTTAAAGATTTTATTTATTTGACAGAGAGAGACAAAGTGAGAGAGGGAACACAAGCAGGGGGAGTGGGAGAGGGAGAAGCAGGCTTCCCGCCCAGCAGGGAGCCCCATGCGGGGCTCGATCCCAGGACCCCGGGATCATGACCTGAGCCGAAGGCAGACGCCCAACGACCGAGCCACCCAGGCGCCCCAGTGAGAACATTTTTATAGTGATCGCTTTTTTACCATTTTTCCACTACTTACACAGGGTATCACATTGATGATTTCAAAATAAATCCTAAGGTAAAACCAGATAGAACCTCATTATAAGTATCTGTATGTACACAAAGCTGGCTACCCAGTAAGTGAATTTTTAATGATCAGTTCTCTAAGTTTCTCACTTTTGAATTATCTTTAACCTAAGGTGCTCATTTGTCTTGTTCACTACATTCAGCTAAAACAGGCTAACCAGAATTTTCTTTTAATTCAGCCACAACTAGGAACCTACCCGGTACTATAAACTGAGAGATCCAAGATATTAAGGAGTGGCATATAATTTCATAGCTGCTTCTTCTTTGCATATGTAACTGGAAAATTCAGCCTGTTTTTACAGCCAGATTACAGCTCAGTAGAACCCAAATTCTTCTCTGATCCATATTCTAATTTCGGCACGTAGTATAATGAAGATTAAGCCTCACTGGTGTGCGGATCATAAAAACAATTCAAACAAACTTATTCTCCTGGAATGAGACTGTCTGTTAGATCCCTTTACTTTCAAATACACCTTAAGACATGAAAAGGGCTATTCTTCTCCCACCTGCCTCATTGCTAATCTGTCACCTGACTGCAGATACAGACCCTTTTATGATGAAACCGAGCACAGCGCATCTAAACAAGAAGAGTTTTCTGTGTCACAGGAAATCTGTGCAGGCTCCACAATGGCCGGCAAGATGGCAACAAATACCTGAAGTGCATCGGTCGGCATTTTTCAGTGGATGGCCTATTCGGCCTATGGATCAAGAGGTAATTCAATCACTCCATGGTAAATGGACAGCATCAACCTTGGACACCAAAAGCAAGTAGAGCAAAGGACAACAACCTAGAACCTTTTCTTTAAAGCTCTCTAAGGTTCAGTATTATTTTTTAATTACAGAGACACTGTCAGAGGTGATAAAGCAGAGCAAAGACTGGCTTCCAGACGTACAAAGCTATCCTCACTGGGAACAACAGAAGCTACATTTGGCCCAATGGCTCCACACAGATTCTTACTGTCCACCATTCTATCCTTCGAATTCTTCTGAACAGGAAATTTAAAACATCTTTTACTTCGCCAATGTCTGCCACAGAAGTTCCAAAATCATCTTAAAAGGATAGCTGCAAGTTTTGGTTAAAACATCTATTATCCTCACCTCTCAGAACCTCTCACGTTCTTACGCTTGCCGGGGACACACGCCCACACAGGCAGAGATATTCAGAGAGCATTTTCTGTGGTTATGGATCTTGAAATGGATAAAATGTTGCTGGTAGAAAGATATACATCTAATTAAACCCGTGGGCTTCTTAATGCTCAATAGTTCAAGAAAGGTATGAAATTATACTTGTAATTGCTCAAGTGAAAAATATCATTAAAAAAACTTTCACTGAGTCATTTTATTAAAAAACAAAATATAGAATTTGTTTTTCCTGCTGGAAGTGACATTTACTATCACACATTACTTTGAAAGTTTCTTTTCTTCTGTGTGGGGAAGCTGTGCATATGAAATAGATGGGAAACCGTTTAAAAATAGTACATTGAAAATAAAAGTTTTTAATTTTAGGAGCATTATATATATACACTCCACTTCTGAAAAGCATTCAACAGTAGTATTAATGCTTCTGGGGTGTGAGGATCCAATAACATGAATTAACAGCTTCATTTTCTTAGAACTGTCTGCTAACATGATGTATTCTGGATATCTCAAACAGACTCGGCTTCGGCTAACATTCAAGCAAAGCTGAGGGCAATTACAGTACATAAAGTCTTAACTTCCAAAGAGGAATACGGCGACCGAGACAGCACTGCATTCCTCCTCGGGAGTTAAGACTTTATTTTTTAAATTTGTGTGTATAGACGTGGATCGTGTACGCACATACAAAGACCCCTTCCACCTCCCATCCTTCCAAACTTCACTGAGCACTGACCAGGAAAAAGGCCATGTTCTTTGGAGGCACACCGATGCCTTCAAGGAGGGCAGTACGTAGTGGCTAAGCTCTCTACCTTTTCTTGAAGTGTGATTCAGAATTGCCAATACCAGACTCTACTACTCCTCAGAAGGTGTTTAGAGCCCAGGCGTTCGGCTTGCATGGAGTGAGCACTGGGCATGAAGAGTAAGCCTAGAACCCTTGAAATCCAACCTATCCAGTGAGAAACTAACTCTGCCTGGGTTCTTAGGCGTAGGTTAGATCTGCATAAGTGCTAATTCCATGTTGAAAAGGTGAAAATAATTAGAAGCTTCACACCCAAACCATATTGAACACATTCTTAAGTAATTATATGCACATTCAAGTCACATGGATCCAATTAGGGATCTCTGAGATATGGCGGAGCAAGGCCACCCACCCCTTCCACATTCAAGACCGTTCCAGACACATCTCAGTGGCTCATTCCTACCTTTCCCTTTTGGGAGTGTGGACTGAGAGCTGTCCATTGGTAGAGGCATGTGGGTTCATTATTAAGGAGGTCTTGGAAGGTGCAGAGGAGGAGACACATGTCGTGGTCAGATCCAAACTGCTGTGATTGCTGCCTGTGGTTTCTTCTGCAGAATGAGCACTTGTCACTTCTTTCCAGAGCTGCTGCAGTTCTGTTGGAATCATGCCTGAAACAAACAAATTGGATAATTAAATCAATTAACAGCTAATTCCGTCCTCTTCAAAAAGTAATTAAAAAAAAAGGCCATTAAAAAAACCCTATTTTTGGGGGTTTTTTTTTTTTTGGTGCGTGCGTTTTTTTCCCCTCCCAACTAAGGCAAATACGGTAGTAACAACCGTGTCCTCCCACTGAACAGCCAGCTGAGTTGAAGTGCCCTCATCACACATAAAAGACCTCCGTGAAAAGGATTCAGAACACAGGTACTCTGCAAAGACAGTATGCCTCCATCCAAACTGTTGTTTCTAGATTTTTGAAAAGGAGTAGATAGATGTTATTGTATTTTTAGACACAAAGAAGGGCTCGAAATAAATTTGTTCAACTATACTATTATGACAACACAAACCACAAAATGAATAATTTTTGTGCTTAAGTCGTAAATGATGACAAATAGCTTTGTTATTAAATATAGTTTTTATTAATCACTTTTAGACATAAATTATGAATTCGTATCGTCTTCCTGAAATGCTTTTCAACTTTTAACATTCAAATTGATTATACTATGATTATTTCATTAACACACCTATCTTCCTCATTAATTTTGGTTTCTAGTACCACATGCTTAATTGATGGATGTGTCTACTGAAAAACTGTGTAACTTTTTTTTTTTAACAAGTAACACTATTATTACTGTCATTTCTTAGATCAATGCTAATGAACCATTGCAGAATAAAATGCAAACGTAAAATAAACTTGGGAGTGATAAAGTTCTCTTGTTTCTTAAGGGGGTCAAAATGGACATGGGTCTTAAGGAGGAAGGGTCAAACCTGTATTTTCCCCCAGAGGAGATACAATCAGTATGTCAATCTCACTACTACGGCCTCATAACCTTAATTTTGGAGGCATGCCTCTACAGCCCAAGCTTCCCAGAACCCACCTCAGTGCATCTGCTGGCGCACGCATGCACAGAAGAAAAAGATTCTAAATAGCAGCTGACAACAACAAACAACAACAGTTCCTTCAAAAGGACAGCTAAAAGAAATCGTCAACCCTGTGTGTGTGTGCAGCATAAGGCAATTCCACATGAGAACTGGATGTCTGGACTGCAGTTCATTGTTTCAGTCAACTGTAACACAGCTATCCTAGAAAGCCTGCCATTTTCTGACTACATAGCAGCACCCGAACAGGCGTGTTTCTTACCAAACCTAAGCTATTGAATTAAAAAAGAAGGCTGTGTGCATTATATTCATTTGAAACACATAATAAAAAATGCCAAGGTCTAAATTTAATTTATTTTTGTCATTTAGAATACAATGGATAGATAATCATCTCAACGTGATCAGCCAAACATCTTTACTTTGCTAAACTGTTAAAGACTTTAATTATGCTAGCATTGGAGAGCACTGGTCTAATGAGGCGATGGACTCCAGAGAATCCGAGTGGTTAAGAACTGTGAAATGAGTCTGATAGGATTTTTTTTATATTCACCGTGGATCGTTTGCATATCAAAGAGGAGTAAATTATTGCACAGCAGACCAATAACCTTCCCCGCCTTTCTGAGAGGAGCGTTAACAAAAACAGTTGGATCTCTCCTAACAGTTCTCAACGAAAATGTTCAAATGCTCAAGTATTTGCAATTAATATATATTATAAAAGGAGGCTTCAAATGATACATTAAGTGGTCAGATATTCTTAGGACGCATCCTCGACAGCCAAGTCGGTTTTCTTCTCCCTTCATAAAAATCAAATGCCAATTATATTCTGATGGATTTTGTCCCAAATGAGCATTTAGTTATTAGGCATATTCAATTATTACTTGTCCCCTGAAATTAAGCCTCAGAGGCAAATTAAACAAAGGGAAAGGTCACTCCACAATCCCGTGTCCGGTTCTGCTGCATCTGGGCTATTATTTTCCAACACCTTCCGAAGTGACATGTGGGATGTGTGTGCAGCTAACCGGCCTGCCCTGATGTCCGCACACCAACAACTACCTGTGAACATGGCTGACCCTCCAACCACTGTTTACTCAAATGAAACAATAGTGAATAGGCTTGTCTGTTGATGATAGCATATTGATATAAAGCCACACAAGTCAACACCTATTTTTATTTTCTAGGGAGTAAATACACATGAAAAGAACAAGCCTCCCATTTTTCAACTCAAACTAATTGATTTCTGAGTCAGCTGCATGGGAAGTGAAAAAAATGGAAGAACACGGTTTCTAACAACTGTGTTAACACTTTCCCTCCAAGAAAAGCGGAACTTTGGAGCTGTTTTAGAAATGAGCTATTTATCCAGCAAATAAAGACAAAGGCAAATGTCTGGTTACACTTGTTACATCTACAGAGTACATTAATGTTACTCTGCTCTCCTTTTCTTCCAGGGGGCTGGCCAATCGGTTTCATCCCTCACAAGAGGAAATGGTAAATAAAACAGTAACTCGCTGACAACAGGCGCACTTTTGGGTCAAATTTCACTGTGATAATTACGTTTGAGAACATTCTCATCAGACTTACAGAGAGCCGTCAAATCATTCTCCTCCATCAATGATACACCTTGTTAGCAATGTTAAACTATTACTTCATTGCATACTATCTACTGGAGGATGCTATTATTTGACAGCCATGGTCTCGTGATAGAATTAAGACAGATAAAAGGCAGGCTAGTCACTCATCAGACTAAATGGATAGCAAATTTCCAAAAAGCATCACGTATTTCCTCCAATATGGTAGACAGGAATAACAGTACCAGGTTATGTTTAACCTAATTCATTAACAGGTGTATATATATATATATATATATATCTCGAGCATGTAATCTCTAGTTCATATTTTCAAAATTAAGAGGTCAGAATGATATTGAACGTCATGGGGTCAGCATCCTCAAGAGACCAGGGAGAAAAGCGTATGTGCTAATTACGTAAAACAGAGAAGACCCTGCAGTACTCTCTTAACAACAACAAAAATGTCCCTCCATTTCATACCATAAAGCCTTCAGGAAAGGAAAAAAAAAAAAAGGCCTTCGAAATATTACTTTCTATCTTTTCATACCTTCACATTTCTACACGTTTGAGGTGACTTAGCCAAGGCCATGAGCAGGTACGTCAAAGAATCGCGACGACTGTGTTACGAAGTGGCCATTACCGTTAACACCTAGCCCCTGTGCCTTGCTACGTTCTTTTTTCCAGGACAACCGACCCCTTCATTATAAAAGAAAATGCAGACACCGGCTTAAAAAATGTATGTTGTGGGGACAGTTGACAGATTACTGCTCATGGAACTCAATTTTACAACCCCAGGTATCACTGGCTCAAAGACAAACAGAGTTGATCAACCTTTTTTTGTCCTTGTACATCCATACCCAGGTGACCATGTTCAAGCAAGCAGAAAGTTGATTTAAACCTCATAATGACATCAGTTTTAAGCCATCATGTCTCTGATAGAAAAAAACTGTGTTGTAGTCCAACATGACTGAATTCTCGAGCCACTTTGGGCAAGGGGATAGGAGAGACAGAACCAACCTCCGGATCCCACAGAAGATGGCAATGACACCGGGAGCTCACTTTGCCGCCACAACCTGACTCCCGAAATATCGTATTTACATTTAGGTATCTTGGGCACACATCAGGGCACCCCTTAGATGTTAAATATGCTCCTTCCTAATGTTGCAGGGGCTAATAGTTATAGCAGATTGCTAGGCATATCAATCAATGCCATGACCAGTGAATTACCTACTGGTGTCTCTGATATGTTACTGCAGAGATTACACTTCATGCATCACCACATTCATTTCTTTCACATTACACATGAGCTTGTCTTGTCACTGACCAATTGCCCTCTTTTGGACAGCTTAACTGATGTACTATAACAATGAACCTTAGTGAGCAAACTTAATAGTATAGGAGCAGTGGGAAAAGATGAGAGGTTGAAGCCTGAGTCCAATGGGTGTGTCGGAACAGCCTGCGAGGTTTCTAACAATAAACCCGAAGGTGTAATTAATGCACGTTATAACATTTTGCAAGCACAAAAATGCATTAGCCGATGTGTTCTTTCTTCTCCCCTCGTACTGCTCTGTTACCAAATCTTCTATTCTGACAGCCATGGAGATGCTGATTATGTATCTGGTAGGCAAACAGTAATGGCAAAAAGGGGAGGAGGGCCAGGAGGGACATTGGAGGAGAAAGCCCAGTTTCAACACTGAAAACATAAACCAAAACAGAAAACCCCGGAAGAGACCTAAGCTGGGTGTGGCTGACTCAAGAGAAGATTCAAATGTAGACATGCCTCACTGGCTCCACTCGACACTGAAAGTTGCTGAACAAATGAGCATGTCTTAATCACCATGAAGAAGGTACCACATTTTCAACCCGCTTCAGAAGGCAACTGAATCCAAGACACCAAAGGCATTAGCTACCAGCCTTTAAGGCCCATACACATACATCCGAGCCTACTGCAACTGTCAAGCCCAAGGTTCTTGCGGAGGGGACTGAAATGTGCTGTGCGTGTACAGGACAGGGGAATTGTATTTCAAAACACAGCATGACACTCCCTTCCTTCCATACTTTCTGCATTCTGGCTCTGAATAATCCATGTGTATTCACGTTACACATGTCAAAGGGTTGCTTAAACCATGAGGATATCCTAAAACGGTTAGAAATCCTCTTTTGTTTCTGATGTCCAACACCCACTGTAATAACATCAGTGGCTTTTCAAAAGAAATCTTTAAATCCATGAAATCTTGCTGCTTCTCGAGGAACTCTAGTTTTTGAAGAGCAAGGGGTAGAAGTGCTACCTGTTCTCATGAGTATAGAACGTGCTCAAAAAAACCAACAGACGAATGCAAACAAGGAATGGAAAAAAAAAAAAACCCCAACAAAAGAGATTACTCTTAGTATAGAGAATAAACCCAAATTTATCCCGAGAACTGAAAAAGTGGCATTTCAAAAGCATCACTCAGCTTTACAACAGAACGAGTTACAACGATAGAAAATATACCTTACACCGGCTCAACAAAAGCCTTCAAGAAAATTCATCTGGGATTCCAAACGGACAATGCTCGATCGGATTGAAATGGTCCGTAAGTCAAAGTCGCACTGCTTTCCCCTAGCCCAAGAATGTGCCAGGGTGGGATTCCTCTGCTACTGCGCAGCATCAGACCACCCCGTAGGTCTTCATTTTGCCATCCATGAACAAGCCCTTCGGCTTCTACGAAGCTCCCTCCTCAGGATCTCATCCAGCCTTGCCTCTGAAGTTGGTATGTGCTTGTTCTGGATGGACCACGTCCTTACTGACGGGCTGGGGTATACCACCAGACAGCCCGCCGCCTTGGCCCCGCCGTCTGGGCGGGGCGGCACCGGCCATGTCACGGACGCTTACCTTGAGCGAGCGGCTGGAGGGGAAGGGCAGGCTGCCCTGGCTGAATGGTAAGAAGGCCTTGGCGCTGTAAAGACAGGAGGTGCTGCTGTTGCAGCTGCTGCATCTGGAGGAGTTGCTGCTGAAAGGCCAGCTGCTGGGTGGCCACCTGCGGCTGCTGCAAGAAATCAGGGAGAAAGAAAATGAGCCGGCCACTTCCCGAGCCGAGCAAGGTTCGGAGGACGGACGTTTCAAAACACGCCGCCGCCGTCGTCAGACACCGACGATGGCGGCTGGGGTCTAGTGGAGGGCTTGGTTGTCAGGGCTGGTGTGACAGGGACAGGACAGAGAGCATCTGAAGAGCATGGGGGGGGGGTGTGGGTGTGGAGGGGGGCTGCGTGTACTCCCCACTCTGCTGCCAGTGGCACAGAAAAATAACTCGCCCATCAAGTCAGCTTTTCCTCCAGTTTGAAAGGCCTGAGTGTTTCTGGTGGAGATGTGACCGTCCAGACTTTGAAATGTTTAATGATTCACGCCACAGAGAAGGCAGGCACCATTCTGGTCTGGAGGGATTTGAACCCTGAACCTCGGAGAGTACGGAAGAGCCAGCCGCCTTCCTCTTGCCTGCACCAGGAGCTTTTAAACTACTCTGTTTATCACTCCCGACATAAATAAATGAGACAAAATCAGACCTTTGAAGAAGAAAAACTTCATCTAATATTGTTAATTAGCCATGACAAACGATGAAATAACACTGTAAATCTTTCATAGAAACAGCCACTAGATTTTAATTACACACATTCATAATTTAGCAAACAACATCGTACTCGACTGTTGAGTGTTTAATGTGAAGGACACTTTAAGCTTCAGATGCCTTAACTTGGCTTTAGTTTCAGAAACCCCCAGGTCGGGCTCCCCTGTCCTGCTTCCCCACCCGCTTTGTTCTTGAAAAGAAGGGGCTTTACGGTATGATAAATATCTTTTTGTTGATTGGACAATGACAGGAGGAAAACTTTTGTTGTGTAAAACATCAATACATCATTCCTGTGTTTAGCAGGCCTCGCTCCAGCCAAAAAAAAATTAATGTAGATTTCCTCAGTAATTATCTGAGTGATAGAAAGATAATACAGTGCAGTAGTACAATAAATAGAAGGAAATTATCTAATATCCTTAATCTGCTAGGAATCAAATCGAGGTGGAGGTCTTAGCCACATTATTGCTAACAATTACGAAAGGAGAATTAACCCTTCCCAAACTGTAGCCAAAAAAAAAAAAGATTCTTTAAGAAAAAAAAAAAGATCCGTTTTCCTAATTCTAAGTATCATTCAAAACATCAGGAAGACTTCTGCAACTAAAAGGGACTGTACAACCCTTTCAGAGCTTCTAATAACTATACTTTACAAACAACTGCATTCACTTAACCTAACACATGACCTTGATCTGATACATCCATAAAATGGTATGTGTATCAAGACCTTCTGATGCCAAGTTCAAAGGAAGAGAAAAATGGTGGTTTCCTTTCGGTCTCCGTGCAGTTTATTTTACAGTAAAAACCATCATTCTCCTATTAGCAACCAATTTCAGACTTACTACCATGCCACTGAGAAAGTTAATTGAGTTTCACTCCAAAAAACAAATTCTATACCACTAACAAAAATTTAAATAAATTTAAATGGAAAGCCAGTGTTTTCATTTTACGAACAGCATGCATAAAATGATCCAATTGTTTTCACCCCTTCCCATGTTATCACATTAATGTAAAACCCAATGATAGTTATATTCATGTCAAAATGATTTTTTTACTTCTTCAACAGATATTAATTCATGACACTTAAAAAAAAGAAGAAGAAGAAGAAGGAAGGAAGAGAAAAAAACAACCTGGATACAATAAAAGATCGGGGAACCAGCTCTTCTTGAAGTAGAAAAGAATGGAGAGGGGGTGCCGGAGTTTGGGGAGGGTGTTTCCTGTCTTACTGTAAATGAAATGTTTAAAAATTTTGTATTTATATAAAATGACTGATGGCTTTTCTGTTGTCTCTGCGGCCATCCCTAGGAAAAGCTCATGAAAGCTGTCCACGTTTGAAAAGCCAGGATATAAAAGTATACAAGGCCCATTGTCCAAAGAAAGAATTTAAAAGCAACACTGGTTGCCAAACTGTGCTCCCCACCCAGTTACCAAACACAGGATACGAGCCCGTTTGTTTACTTCTCACAATTGAATGAATACAAAAAAGGTCTCCGCGCAGTCCCCTGGACAGGTCAGTAGTCAGTGTTAAAATGCTAAAATGCCCTGATAAACCTTGCATTTCAGATCCCCTCCCTAGAGCTGCAGTCAAAGGTCTGTTTTCCTTTCTTCGGCTCCTCCCTGCTGCCTAACATAAACTGTCATAACTACCCGGACAAACGGCCCTCTTAAAACAATCAACTGAGCCTACCTCACCCGCACAGGATGGGACCTTTTTCTGTAGCTCGACTGAAAATTAATTCTGCCTTCAATTTTCCACACCCGTTCTGTCAAATATTAACGGGCAGTCACTTCACTAGCTGTATGGGGCTACAGAAGATCTATCTCCTACAAAAGGTCTTAGGGCCAACTCAATGGGGAGCCTAACTCTCTCAAGGAAACATCTCGAGGCAACTTTAGAAAAAAGTTGAGTGAAGGTACATTGTTCTGGCTGAGGATTAAGTGTCTTACTGCAGAGGTAATCAGAACAGGGAAAAGAGTGGTGGCGACGGGGGTGGGGGGGGCTGACGATTCAAAATTATGAGCCACTAATGACTGGGGATTCAGTAAATTAATACACTTGTTCCATCTGTCAACATCCAAGTTCAAACCTTGTTAAAATCAGAACCACCAGTCCACATCGTGAAATTGCTACCATGTGACTCTATTTCACTGTAGCACGAAAGGACCACCACCTGCATGATAATTTCAGGAGCCTGCCCCCTTACCTCAGGAAAATAAGGATCTCTTAATCACCGTTACACAAGCTCTCAGCCAAATCCACCGGCACGGTGAACATACAGCGGGATCCAAGGGGACCTGCCCGCCGGTCTGCCTACCCCTCAGGATGGGAAGGCAAACCTATCTCTTCTATCTCCTTCGCCTTGGAAGTGGATGACAGAACGTGACCACAGCAAACCTCGAGTCCTAGAGATAGATGCTGAAAGGCTGCCATAAATAATGTCCCGCCTTCTCCTGGTTCAGATACAAAGTACTCCCTTCCCAAACTCAGGCACCACCATCATCAAGATGCCCCCTTTCTGACAGCAGCAGTTTGGGAGAGTTAACTTTTATCCTTCCTTCTGCTGTGTAACTCTCCCCTTCACATTTCTTTATCTGCCCTCTGAGCTCATCTGAACTTTCATGTTCTCTCAGCGTGCAGACGTGCATTCCAAACTCTGTCTAACAGACCAAATAAGAGGTTAATAAGAAGTGGCAACAGAAAGAAAAAACACAATCCCTGGTAACTGATAAGAATGACAGTGGCAGCCCTTTTTTGTTTGTCTTCAAATATAGAGTTAAAGATCTTTAAAAAACTAAATTTTGATGCCTTTGAAAAGAAAGAAGCACAAAATAACAACAGGGGGTTATTGCCTGTGAGCCACAGGGGAGAAACTCCATAATTCTTATTCTCCCTTTTGAAGGCTGTTAGAAATCTGATTCAACAAAGCAACAGCAGAAGGGGAAACCTCTTGAGGCTGTAACCATTTCCTGTGATCATGCATAATGTGCTTCAAAAGTGGGTTTTTACCAATTCTGTTGATCAATTGCACCTCCTTCATATCCCTTCTTTTTTCTGCTGTGTTTACATCTGATGTGACTCAATGACAAGCACTGTCTGAGACTGTGAAACAGGCCTGTCATGTTGATTTATGGGCGCATCAAACCACAACTTGTCCAAACTGAAGCTCGCAGTTCATTAATTAGAGAGTTGTGACTTTGAAGTCAGCTTTCAGACTGTGGTTTTTAACATTTGGCTTAATTTATATGCTCTTGAATGTGGATCTCTAAGGAAAAAACTGAAATTCCCTTCTTGTCTTTGAACTTCTTTTGACCGCACAATAATCATTTCTTTGTCCAGAGTGATGCCTGCAATCCCAGAGTCATTAACGCGCATTGAACTGCCACTGATGAGTAAGCCCTACTGAATTAGAAAAACAGCCAGCAAAACAAAGCTGAGAGCCTTCTGCACAGTGATATCTCACAATTACATGCCTTCCCTCCCTGTGCCATTTCCATTTTAATTACTGTTAGTCCTTTAGATTTACATTTTAGACACTTTTTAATCTGTTCCCTTTTTTATTATAGCAGCCCCCAGTAGCGCGCCACTGTACTTAAGGGTTGTGTCAGCATTTTCATGAAAGCACCTCCTCCCCGTCACCCCCAAACTGCCCCGACTCTGCAGGGGTTGCCATCCAGGCTGCTGAACAGGACTCCAGGGCGAACAGCTGGCAGGGCATGGATAAAGCACCCAGTTTCTGTTGAGGAAGGAGCCGGCCGGGGCCATTCCCAGCATGGAACGTGAGCGCGGCCCGCCATCCGCGCTCACGTGAGGGACAGGGCTGTGGAGAGTCGTCGAGCGAGGCTCCTTCCAAACCAACGGAAGTGGCCACCTGCTTGGGGCCAGCGAGGAGGCCGTGCAAGGGGGCCGGGAGCTGTTTTCCAAACTACAAACTGCGGCATTCCGAGGAGAACACTCACATGAAAAGTGTTCCAGTCCACGGTAAAAACGTGAGGAGCTAAGTGACATCGGGGAACTCTGAAATCAGGAGGAAGATGGCATGATAATGCCCACACGCACACAGACGCTCCCCCAACAGCCTGGTCTTTGCTGACATGGAAGCGTACGGGACGTGAGACGCGGACACCTCCCCCGGGAAGGCCTTCCCGCGTCTGGAGCTAACACGGTCACCTAACTGGGTGGTGGGGCCTGGCGCCACAACTGTGTGCTCTTACAAAGTGCTGGGCCCACGGAAGCCATCGTGCCACACTGGTTTTTGTCAGGGACACACAAATCATCCAAGCTCAGAGGAGTCTTCCCTGTAAGTGGCACCATCTCACGCCTGCCTTGAGCAATACCAAACGTGTCTAACTTGAGAGAAAAAGTGAACACAGAGATAGGAGCGACCATTTCTTGGTCGAACTTTTCTGTTTGTCCAGCCTCACGAGAGAGGATTCTTCCAAAGGGAAGGGCCATCCCCACGCCCCCAAGCTGTCTGAGCTGGAGAAAATCTCAAGCTCGGGTCCAAGTACACTTGTGCTAGCAGCAGGTGCACCTCGGCCCACCGTTCAGCCCGCCCGCGGGAGGAGCCCTGATGGTCTGGCCCACCATCCCGCTTCCTGGTGCTCCCCAAGGGGACACCTGCAGCGCTGCTCTCAAAGAGGTGGTAGCCACGAAACGGAACCCAGAAAAATCTCAGAGAACAACAGGACGATCACTCTTGGTCTGAGAGCTGCGAACCGATAGCTCAGTTGTGCAATCATTTAAGAGATGAATGACAGTTTAATAGCCATTAGACAGTCCTCTGGGATCTGTGGTTTGAAAGTAAAATATGTATTGTTGGTACCTCTTTAGGCTGTTTTCCAGCATGTTGTTGTTGTAAAAGTTGAAGCTGCAACTGTTCCTGTTGTTTTTTATAAAACTCTTGAAGCTGCTGCTACAAAGGAAAGAGAGGACAGTAAGTAACAGAGGGTACCGCCAGCCCACTGTCCCGATGTGGTGCCACACACAACTGTGATTTGAAAAATAGCATCCTTTTATCTGGAATGGCCTGACCTTTAGTTTGAAACTCGACAATAAATTTCAGCGCACCCTGACTATTCTTGGCATTATTGTTTGGAAACTAATCTCCAAAATGACCCGATGAAAAACATACCATTTTCTACACAAACTAATTAAAATAAGGCAAGGGATGACCTTTGATTGGACAACAAAGCCCCAGTGCCCTTGCTGAGAGAGTCTAGTGAATCTCTACCCTGGAAAGTGTGCCTACTCTCGGAAGGATGGGGCTGGGCAGGGTGGTGGGGTGTTCAGCGTCTGCATCAACAGAATGGGCAGCTCGCTCAGCCTCTGGTCCCCACCGCCTCACCCCGGCAACTTCTGTCACTCTAGTTCTGAATCGCATCTCTTTGGTTTGGGGGTCTGGGAAGTCTGAATGTGAGGTCCCTGTGGCACATGGCAGCCAGAAGTTCATTTCTGCATCAGCATACATGAAAGAAGGAAAGTGAACTCTGCACCTTAAAAGTAACCAACTCCGGGATGTCTCTTGATGTTTAAAAGAAAAATTATGTGAGCCTCTGAGTTGAAATGGGGACTTCAAGAGCTGTCACATTTAAACCTGCTCCTAACGTGCTCCCCATTTTGCTTTGATTCACACCATTTCGAGGCCTCTGGGCTTACCAAATAAAAGAGTGTAAAGCCACATAAGCCTAAAAGATCTTATATCTACCAAGTCCAATTACAGCCCTAATCTCACTCCATCGGGTACTCTCCAGGCCCGAACCCTAGTCATTTTGGCAGGGGTCCCTCTGCTTCCTGGGATGCAAAGGACTTCGATTATTTCAGGGGCCCGCTCGGTGTCCTGCCCCAGCCACCCTGCTCTGCTTTTTCTACAATGGGCAAAGGAGCGGATCAGGCGCAGGAAATGGCGAATGGAGTCACCGGCCCTGGGAGGAGGAGGATGGACGGTTACCTGTTGGAGCATGAGGGCCTGCTGTTGCTGGAGGAGGACCTGGAGCTGCTGAGGGCTCAGCACTTGTTGCTGGAGGATCTGCTGCATTTGCTGGGGAGTGATAACTTGAGGTGTCATCATAGCCACTGACACGGGAACCTAGAACGTTAATGAAGGATAAATAGGAAGCCAGGAAATCGCATGCACGCAGCACTCAGCCTTCTGGGGTCAGCGGCAGATGGTCACGAGCCTGCTCCAAGAACTGACCAGTTCGCCACGCACAGTGTCTTTATCCAGAGGGGATGCAGCAACAAATCCTATTTCATCTCTTACGGAGTTTATGTGAAATAAAAGAAAAACAAAAGAAGACCTCACAGCAATGACAGGTGCCCAGACAGCCTTGCAGGCAGACAGGGAGTAAAGACTTAACAAATGCTATCTGGAGTTAGGTGGGGATGATCTCGATTTCTTACGAAGCACGAGTTTTCGGTGGCCATCAGCGCTAGGAAGTTTAAGGCAAACTTGAATTGTGTTTTAGGGAACAAGGCAAATGGGAACCAGTACCTTCTCGGCAGGAGCTACTCTGATCCACTTCCTCTGTGGACAGTGATTTTTTAAGGACAATCAATGAATGCTTGGTCTTGTGGGTGACTGAACCCTGGGCGCACCTTGCGAACTTCAATGCAGACCTTTCCCAAGATGCCTTTTACCCTTCCTTATTCACCCAGCACACAGATGTCTCCATTCTTTCATATTACGTGTGATACCATTAGAAGCTGCTTTCCATGACATTTCAGTGACAAACAGCTACAGTGATGAACTTGATAGCATTTCATATTTGCAACTGTTAACACGTTTCTGCACGGGCATCTTTGCAAGGAACCTGCACTACTGTATCTGAAAGGATGATGTCTTGTTCAGATAAAACACTGACATTAAAATGACAGGCTGTCTTGGCCAAGGTTACACAAATTGTATTCAAGCGGATACCTAATGACAATGCTATGAATTCTGCAAGCTTTCTAGAATGTAATTTAGCTATTCAAAATAATCACTGCACTTGTGTTTAATTTGCAGACTACATGAGAACCATTTTGTCAGTCCCCGTAATACAAGAAGACTATTTCATGAAAAATCGCCCCCACCAAATAAAAAGATAAGGAAAGGAAAAAAAAAAACAATGAAAGAAAAGACAAAACCTGTATGTCTTCTAACAGTAATATTTAAGCATCTTACTTTTCTTTGGTTTCTAATCAAACATGTGACAGCAAGAAGCTAGAAGCAGTAAAGGATATACTTTGTTAAAAAGGATCTCCTGTCATCTCATGTATTACAATAAAAGGTAATAACATGTTTTGCACTTTGCCTGTGTGCCACTTAAAAAAAAAAAATCTGGCAGACAATAGCTGATCAGAAGATAAAAGAATTAAAAAATCTTTCAGGGGAGCAGTAAGCAAAAGGGAGAAATGCAGTATTAATTTTATGTAACATAATGTCTTAATATGCAGTTTATCTTGACTTTTTCACATGATTTGTCCTGTCATTTGCATAGCGAGCTCTCATTCCTAATTTCACAGTCATTATGCACTGATGTCCCGATTTCTCAGCATCACTAATTTTGATGAACTAAAAATGGTTCCTGAAGGTCAGATTCATGTACAGTGAACATCCTCCACTGTTGTTGTGGGCATGTCTTGCGTGGGGGGATGTTTATGTGCAAGTTTCGCATTGTTTGGAAAACACCGGCTAGAACATTTGAGAAATTTCATTAACCTAACTCTGGAAGGTCATCAATGAATTCTTCCTATTGCAATGGCCTTTTAAGTGTAGATGTAGATACACTGTAATTTAAAACAGATGGGCATGTCTGAATATTTTTATATGCAAAAAGGGACAGATGTATATGAATGGATAAATTATCCTTTTAAAAAGCTACTTTGCAGCATGAAATATCATCAATGATTAGAACAGTGAACTTGCATTCAATCTAGGGCAAACACAAGAAGGCATTATCAAAACATCTAGCCATCTATAAATTAATTCCAATTAGTCTACTTTGTCTTCACACACAAACTTTTTGAATTTTTCAAAATGTATTGGGTGCTAATCACTATCTTTTGAGCTGCTAAAGCCAACATATCACAATAGAAGTTTACTTTTCCTTGAGAGTTGCATCATCATACAGGGAGGTTTGATTAAGCAAACAAAAGAACCATGTTTAAGGTTTCTTTTTTCCTCTGCGTTTCTTGGATGACGTACAATATAAATATTCTTGAGCCAAATTTCTGATGGTGATGAACAGGAACATAGACAGGAATAGGGTGGTGTAAGATCTAAACTGGTGATGAACATGAAATTAACAGCGTTGTAACAGAAGTCTTCATAGAAATAATCTCTTGGTCACAATTTTTTAAAAGAACCGTGGAAAGTCTATGTTCACAAGGGGAACAAGAGAACTTGTGAGGGTGATGGAAATGCTGTCTATCTTGACTGGGATGGTAGTCCCACAAGTGAACACAACTGCCCAAATTCTTCCACCTGTACCCTTAAACTGAGTGCATCTTCTTGTATGTAAATTATACTTGAATAAAATCCATTTTAAAAGTTAAAAAAAGGACTGGCATATACAGATAATTTTGAAAACCTTGGATATGGCCAATAGTTAAATGTGCTTCTCCCAGGGTTATTTATTCAATGTTTGCAGTCATGTTACTGAACAGCCAAATGAACTTAGTCTCCTCTTCTTTTTCCCTTTGGACATTTTCATGGAGGTGCTGATGAGTAATAAAATGCTTAAGCAGCAGGCACAACCAAAGGAGGGAAAGAGGCAAGAAGCCTGAGTAAGCCTCCTGCCTGGTATAGGGTCTCTGAATAACCAGAAGTGGGGTATTATATGCTGATGGCCTCAACTTTGCTTTTACTATCTGAAACCACATTTTCACACCAGTTCGCTTGTAAGCCTCCAAAGTGGGCCTGACCTTAATTTATAAATGTGATAAAACTGAGATTTCCCCAGTTTCTGCTCCAACGTGTCTTGAAAATAGATTATGGAAGGTTTTAACAAACATACCCAAATGGACGAGAAACCACTATGGGTAGAAAAGGGGGAAAAAAACCCACAAAAAACAGCACAGTTTAAGGTTTTAAATAGTTAAGAAATAGAGCTACACATATCCACTCTCTTAACTCTCAACGTCCAACTTTTTCATGTAGCTAGTCCCTACTAATACTAGGAATCAAAGGGCATGCAGTACCAGCGAGAGGCTATTATAGTCCACACTTTATTGCCCATTACTACTGAGGTCATTAGCGGCAAGAGTGATTGTACCGGTCTTAACCTATTGATCACTGTAACTACTATCATTTAATCCTGTGTTGAATGTCTGGAAAGCGGCTAAAGGCACACAAGAGAGAGTGCTTTAGCATTGAGAAATATGGTCAAAGCTTAGAAATTACACTGTGATTCATAAAATCTAGCCAGTGGTTTAAATCAATAGTATTTAAAACAGTCATGTGAGTTTTTAACTACGGTGCTCTACTATTTATGGGCCCCTCTTTGAGAGTATTCGGTCAAAACTAAACTTTATTTTTTCCAGATTCTATGCCATCTACCTTACCCTCCTTGAGATAAAAAACAATAAATTCTGATTTTTTTTTGTGTGTGTGTGTGCTACAGGGCTCATGCCTTAACTGGGAGTTTCACCTAATTCTTGATTTCTTTCTCAAATGACAATTTAAAGATAGTGCAAAAAAAAAAAAAATTATATCCCTGATGCTGTAACTACCTTAACTGTTTGAGAATATAGAAATGAGTATGTTTTTTGAGTTAACAATGAATCATAGAAGGCAATTTATGAAGAACTAGAATGATTCTGTCTAGCTGCCTTCAGGGATCAGAAATTCAAATTAAACTTCTGGCAGACATTTAAAGAATGCTAGCATACAAAACTGAATTTAAAAAAAAAACACACACAGTTAACACTCTTTCGTTGAGTTTCAAGAGGAAATCGTGAATTAAAAACACACAGAGACACTGCATGATACACTGTTGACGGATACCACTTGGGTGTGGCTGGTCCCAGGTGCACATGAACCTGCGGGAATGGCAGAAATTCAGCTGTGCTTGGCCCTCGGAACGCTGCTAGTATGGACCTGCTACTATCTTAATACCAGTAACTGGGAAAACGTCGTTAGCACTACCAAGTGCTGGTAGGAACCCATGCACTTCTGTGTCAATCCTGCCTGCCACAGTTTTCTTTTACTTTAAATTGACTTTCTATCATCCGAAAGCCAGAAGACTATTGAAATAAGATGCCTTATTAGCTCCCTTTATTCCCAAAGGGGAGAGGTAGGTGATGGGGTGGGGAAAAATATCTAAAAAGCAAACAAACAAATAAAAACGCCCATAGAAACAATACTCATTGCTAATCCAGGAGACAATTGGAGGAATTGGGTGGGAGGAGAGATGACACAAATAACATGCTATCGTTTTTTTTCTTTCTCTTTACACTCACTCCCGTTAACTACAAGTAAATACTGCCCAGTGTAAACACACATACGTTTTGTAATCAGCATCTTCTCCTAGTTGCTAAGTCTACAAATAAGGAAAATGAGAAGACGGAAACATTTAAGTACTGTTTTACTTCCATTAATCTGGATTAATAATTTAGAAACTATTTTTTAATCTCTATTATTCACCACGTGTATGTCCCAGGAAACCTGGGTCCCTTCCAGACTTCAGGCTGTGTGTGGATGATAACTGGACCAGGTTAGGCCGTGTTACCTGCTTCATCAAATAACAAGAGCAAAACAAATTAAATTAGAAGGCCCCAGAATAGCAAGACAAAACCAAAGAAAATAGCTCCATTAAAAAAAAGTAAAACAACAAAAACAAAACAAAAAACCTATGCCAAATTTCCTATGACCTATAGAACCTAGCCTGTGTAAAAGAAAATAAGTACTACTTCCTAAATACCATTACCCCCTGTGAAAGACAAGTTTTCATAATTAATAAGTGAATGGATACAGCTGATACACTGGCAAACAGAAAAATTAGGAAGCTTCTATCTATTCCCCAAGGTATCTAGAAAGAAAGAAAGAAAAGAAAGAAAAGGGAAACAAACAAACCACATACACACAGATACCATGCAAGGTAGCTGTATCATGGAGGAAAGAAAATACATTTCTGACATAATATTTCAGTCTTCAGAAAATTAAAAAAAAAAGCCTGCTATTCATGTGGAAAGTATAATTCTGTTTCATTATGGAATTCTGCTTTTTTGTATAACTCTTTTAGACTTAGCTATTTTGCCACAATACTGTACAAAGCATTAAGGCAGGTAATGGTTATTATATTAATGCAAAATCATCTAAGTAGTCAGTCATTAGCATAACTGTTCTTTCAGTAACAATACAACCACCTATTAAAATTTTAGGGAAAAAAAAGACCTCTTTAAAATGCAATTAGCATTTCATTTTTTATCATTTTGTTTATTACATTCTATCAAGAAAGGCTATCTTTCTTTCAGGAAGAATTGTATGGCCAAGACTTGCCTGCCAATCAGGAGTTATTTCAGGTTATCATCCCTAATAAGCAATCTCTGGCAAAGCTCTCCGAGCTCTTCTTTTGTCTTTAAATTTTTAAAAAGTGGCAGAAATTCATATTTGTTTACAGCAGAGGCATTAGTGGAACCTCAACTGCTCTCCTGTAACATTTCCCATGCATACAAGGTTACTCCACTAAGTGCCAGCATAATTGTTTTAGCTCTAATAAATATCAGCTTCGTTTGCATAAAAATGTAAAGTTTACATAAATTAAATCGCTTCTCCCATTAGCAACTGTTAAATACACGAAGCAATGGAAGCTACACATGAAAATAATCATCCAATAAGCACTCATCTTTTCAACTTGGCAACTATTATTATTATTTAAATTAAGAGAAAATGCCTCTTCTTTCTTTCCTCAATCTTTCTCCTGTACGAGGGATGGCAAACAATGTGGTATACGTGGATCAAACCTGCTATGACATTTTATATTAACAACAACAACAAAAATCATTTTTAAGTGCTACAAACAGGAGGAGGGGAGAACTATTCCAAGAAGGAACCCCAGGGAAGATTCTATCCACAGTTCTTTAGCTCTTGAGAAGAAAAGGCAGAGGCCTTGGCTTAATAAGTCCTCTTAAAATGAAGCATTATTCAAAAACAGTGAGAAGAGACAGCAACCATATCAGTGCTATTTAAGACACATACACGATGAGAATAAAGGAAAACGACTTGTAGACACAGTTGTGGATCCAGGGATACTGTTCAGTGAAGAAAAGTAAAATGTTTACCTTTTGTCCACGAAAGGATTTTCTAAGACCAAAAATTAAATTTGCCAACATGTATTTTTTTTTTTCACATTATGAGATGGAGGGGGGAGGATTTAAACATGCAGGTAGGCCAAAATTAGCTCATTCCAAAGTTTTGTAAGGTCTGACTTGCTGTGCAATCACCCCTTTTGAGAATTACAACTTAAGTTTCTCAAATTGTGCAGCTTCTCATGCCTGTCTCCAACACCTGCACCTTATACATCACAGTTAAGCTAAGGGGTGCAAATTAGATTCTAATGAGAAAACATCAGTTGCTTCTTTGACAATCTCCCCATTCACGGATTTATTTCTAATGAAGTCAAAGCCCAACCAAAAGCTCCCTATATGTTAAAGGTCAAAAGATGTTCAAAAATGCCTAGTAAAATCAAGGTGAATGGGAAACCCGTGAGGACCTGCCTCACGAAGTGGTAGGACAATCAGAGCAATTGTACAAAAACACCATCTTCAGGAGAAAGTGAAAGAAATTAAGCTGCCATAACTGTAACAGGTTAGATGAAAAAAAATCAAAATTTAATGTATTCTCCCCTGTGTCATCTTGTTTTGTCAAGACATCAAATAGAATTGGGAAGTACAAAATAACAAGCCCTTGAGAAATCACAGCAGCCGACCTTTTTGATGTTGTTGATTTACCTTGTTCTCGGTTATTTGAACAATGATGTTTCAGATTTAAGGGCAAGATAAAGCTTAAAAATTAAAACACGATACCAAGGTATTCTTAAAAAGTGCACCATAACATTTAGGCTGCATCTTCATTGATTAGCTGCTTTTAACCAGATTTAAAAATGAGGTCCAATGCACGTGTTCAATATTCATTTTTCTTGTTCCAAATTAATTTCTCTTCAAACAAACTGCCAGGTTGGAAGAGGGACTCAGAGAAGATCATTCCTACAATCCTAAAGTGGAGGGCCAGTTTAGCTCTTTCCAGATAATTCAAGTCCCTACAGTGCGCAGAGGACCGTCCAACTAACAGGTATCTGAATTTTCTTTCTTTCTTTTTTTAATGAAAGAAAATAAAGCTGAATGTAGAATGCCATGTACGAGGAGAAAAAAAAAGTATTTGCACACTGCGAAATGACTAAAACCAATTCCAGAAATATCATACTGCTTCCAAGAAAAGAAACCTTTCACCAAACAAAAACACATTTAGCTTAGAGTTAGGACTACCCCCAAATCTAGCCATGCAGGTATACATAAAGCTGCACTCCTTCTTTGCCCCAAAAGATTTACAGCTCATCAGCGACATAATTGCCAGCCTTATACGAAATATTATGTACAAAGGTACATAAAATCAATATATCACAAGATAGCTTTCTCAAATTTTTACATGTAGTTAGCTTCCAAAAATTGCAGTAGTCAAAAACATCTGATTAAAAGACTCTAAAAGTAAATAACACAGTATTTACATGCACTAGTAGAATTTGTAAAACCTGGACTAGTTAAATAGCTACTTAATGATTATTACTCCTTGCCAATGAATTCATAGTTTAACATGTAACACACACAGACGCAATTTATGTATTTATTTATTCCAACCTTCTCTGGTCAACTGTTGCTGACTTATCCCTTGCTTATAAATCAAAGAACTACCAGAAGTGGATTCTAAACTGGCTATGATATTTGACCAGTTACTAAGAGCCTAGTGTTAAGTTTCTCTTCAGTGATGTTCATCTACAACTAAACCACATAATAAAATAAATCCCTCCACCCTTCTTTTCTGCCAATTCAAATTTTACTCAAATTTTAACTCAAGCTGAGAAGCTGGTCACAATATTCTCTCCTGATTATCTCAGAAACATAGTTAACTCAAACACACTTCTGCCACATTAGCCAAGATAAATCTGGAATTTCATTGCTTTTAATTAATCTGGATTTTAATTTCACTGTATCTTGCAATTGTGTGGAGGCCGGCTGAAAAGTTGCAGAACTGGTCAGTGTCATGAAAGAGTTTATCTTTCAAGTGACAGCTTCTGACAGCGTGCAAATACAAGGCAGCAACGGAGAGGGTTTTTAAGGTACATTTAACTACAAACAACAACAAAAAAATCCAAACCAACCATTCCTATCATAAGCTTTCTGATGATTTATGGTTTACCAACTGAGCAAGGTTATGCAACACTGCATGCCTTTAGATGCATTATTTCAGCTAGTTGAGATTTAATTAAGATCACAGACTCTAAAATCCCTGTCAAATGAAAATACAGAGAAGACAATACACTATACATCCTCATGCAGAATGTTTCCATTCCAGCCTCTGGAAAAATATGAGTTAATCCGCGTTTCTATGGCTGCAGACAAAAGTTCACTAATTTTGTTTTCTTTTGACACTTAGGTTGTTTTCTATTATATGTCATGAGATCATTCCCTTCCAGGGAGGGAAGAAGAAAATCGAGAGTGAAACATGCAGCAGAAAATGCACTTGACATTATTATCCGACATTATCATAGCTTCCCTATGATGTCATCACATTTTCATATAATCAGCCCATGATTAGAAAAGTTTCATTTAATGAAATGAATTTATTTAAAAACACAACACAAATAGGAAGCCAACCTTTCTTGAATTACTCAGATTAAATAAGTGACATGTCATGCTTCTCGTTTCCTTAACTGACCAACTTTTTATCAGCTGAACTGCACATATGAGTAGGAAAGAAAGTTCTTAGGGTAAACAGGAGACTATAAAGCCCCTTGCTTTCATTCTATGAGTAGTCCTTGGGGCGAGGTGGGGGCGGTGAGCAGGACAAAAAACCCCCACAAACCTCTAGGAGATTTCTTCTTATGGATTGATACTGACCCAGTTTCTTAAAGAAAAAAATTATGATCATATGGCCCTTTATCTCCTCCAATGTATTTTTATTTGCATCATCTTAATATTTAGTTGCTTATCTCATGCCTTAGAAATGACAGGTGCTTGCAGTCTCGCTCTTGACAGGCCACTACAGAAATAACTGTCTTGCCTGAAAGGGCTAATGCAGTACTAATGAACAATAAATCAACTTTGATTATCAAGTGTCAGCCCAATCCGTTTTCAGTTCAACTCTATCACATCCTAGAGTAAGTCAGCCACTGTCTCTGGGTAGGCAGTCTGTATTTTGGTTTCATTTTTACACACTTTTCACTGAAATGTGTCAGGCAGCTACAAAGAATCACATAAAATAGAAGTAGACATTTTTTCAAATTATGCGAAGGGTATTCAGAATGTGCTTCTGTCTTCATTTGGTTTACTTAGTGGTAAGTCTTCACATTGAAGAAAGCTTTGCATTCTTTCAAACAGCAATAACAGCAACACATCAAATCCTAAACTAGAATCTCAATGTGATCATGTTTGAGGTCTTTGACAATGACATGCTAGGTTGAACACTTTACCACATAACCACCTCTGATTGCACATACACATTCCTCTTAGAAAATCTATTACAAACCAACGAACAAAAAAGCAATACGGGGCCACTTATAAAATAAAAAACTTCACTTAATTTACACACACACACACACACACACAAATTGGCTTAACACTGACTTCCTAATGATAAAATAAATGTAACTTATTTTTTTCTTAAGCAGATTAGTCATTGATAGTATGATTCACATTTCCTGTTATCAGGCTTAATTTCCCCCCCCAAATGTGTCACTTTCAGAATGTTGGAATCTATGGAAATTAGGTGATTTGCATTTTTAAACTGGCTTGATTAGAACATTTGGTCTGTGTGGACAAGAATATAAAATTCTATTTTCCTTATAACTGGTAGGCCTTGAAGGAGTTAATCCCAAAGAGGAAGAGTCTATATGTACTTTGCTCTAAAACTTTACCACCCACTTCCTAAAGGTCCCCTCCTTCCCATCACGACTCTTGGGGGGGCGGGGGGAGAGTCTCCTTTCCACTGACCGTCTTTCAGGCAGTTTTGACAGTTGAGTTAGTTACATTCAGAGCCGGGGAAGATTGGAGTACCCCGTGGCAATTCTTCAGTCGGCCGCATGTCCTAACCCAAACCCTGCTCCCTACTTAATTAGCCAGCAAAGTAATGCAACAGACGCTGGAGACTCCCCAACCTGCCCGAGTGTCCCTTAGTTCGCCTGCCTGTTTTGGTGTGGGGGCTTTATTCCTCCCCCTCCCCCCCCCTTTGCTGTGTGTGAACTCCTTGAATTTGAACAGCTAAGCTGAAAATAGCCTAGACAGATATAGAAACAAACTATCAGAAGCAAAGAAACATCCACACGGGTTACTCGGAGATGGAAGGCTTCTTGTATATTTCACACGCTCTGAAAGTGACATAAATCACACCCCAGATACGTCCCCGAATGGAGTGATGGCGAGGGCTTTACCAAAGTGGCTGCGTGAAGGCCAGACCAGCAGAAAATGAATCGCAAACGAAAAAGAGAGCGAGAGCGCGAGAGCAACACACAAGCAGGACTTCCTCCAACTCTCAAGTACACCCCACCCATGAACACTTAAAAAAAGAGAGAGAGAGAGGGCGAAAGAGAAAGGGGGGAAAACCTCTCTCTCCAGGACCCAAAGGCCTGTAGCCCCTTCATCCCACCTCTTCACTCCCTCCCCCGCCTCCACTTCCAGAGCGCAACTCCCACCCAAGTTGGTAAACAGCGATTGTTGTTATTATTTTTTAAAAAGACTCAACTTGGAAACCCTCTGGCGCTCCAGCCTTCCCCAGTGAGGCCCCAGGAAGCTGGCACCGCGGAGCCCGGGGAGGGAGAGCAGAACGGCAAAGATCAATCATAGGGACCAACCTGACACTCTCCATGTAGCCGCCAGGCGCGCGGAGCCGGCTCGGGGCGCCCGCGCGGGCCGGGCGTGGGGTCCGGCGGCCTCGGCGTGCAGGCGGACTGCACGCGCGCAGGGGCGCTCCGGCTCGCGGGCTGACAAGACGCGCCGCGCCGCGCCCACCCGCCCCGCCCTGCTCCACCAATCACAACCCGCCTCTAAACACCCCGCGCCGCGCCGCGCCGCGCCCCACACAATGGGCTCCGCGGCCCGCTCCCCGCGCCCGCGCGCCCCGGCCCCCTCCGCGCGGCAGGTGAAATCACGCTCTGGCGAAATCCTGCTTTTGTCTCTAGAGCAACTCCTCTTAATTGCTGTTAACCCTTTGACCTGCCTCTGGCTGACGTCTGGGAAGCCGGGCACGGCGCGCATCTCTCCCGCCGGCCGGGGCTGCGGGTTTGGGGCTTTTGCTTGGGTTGCGTGTTTGTTTCGTCTTGGAAACTGACAAAGAGTTGTCCTAACCTTTCAGAGAAACCCGAGAGGCAGAGGGAAACCCTCGCGCCCGGCGCACACCGGACTGCTCCGAGCAACTGTTTAGAATCGGTAGGCGATGCGGGGCTCCAAAGCAGCGCAGAGAAGCGCTTTCCTCGAATACGGCCTCTGCAGAGAACTTTCGCTTCACGACGAGGGTTTAACCAAGCCTTGGCCTCCCCCCACACCCCCACAACGCTCCCCACCTCCTTTCTTTCCAAGAGTCGGGCTCGCCAAAGTGTGCTTGTGCGCGCAGAGGAAGACTAACCCGACACGGGGGTTGAAATAAATAACAACCAAACGTGCCTCGTCGCTGAACCGAACTACTTCCCCTCTAGAACGACAGCTGCTCAAGAAGGCATCTGCCCCAAGTTCGCTAAGAAATAATTCTTTAAATTCCTTTCTTATTTATACAACAACAGCAAAAGCTGTTCTCAATAAGCACTTGAAGATGACCTCTATCAGAAACAGTCGCTGCTCTTTAATGCTATTTAAAGCTGAGTATGGTGTTTAAAAAAAAAAAGTCACCAATATGCTAAACTTTGTTGGCTCAACTGGCACGATTTGAATGCCAGGTTAATCCAGTCATTTTCGGCAGCTATTTATCATCTTTAAATTTAGAGGAAAACTTCTTGGCCTATCCTTAAAAAACAAATGACAAAACTCTAACATTTTTATTATTTTTCTCAAAATATTCCAGGAAAAGTAGTGACCTCAGTGATTACCCATTTTCCCTCAATTAAACAAACAAACAAAAAATCCACAAATCCTAACCCAGCAATACCAGGAGTTTTACTTGAACGTGTTTTTCTACTTGAGGAGTTTAATGCACGTTGCTACAAACCAGAAAGCATATTGATAATATTTCCAATCAAGCAAATGCCTGAATCTCAATAAGGTCAGCGGGGGAGCAGACAATTCCCCCATTAATCTGGCTGCAAAAGAGACAAAAGCTTCAGTTGACTGTCAACTTATGATCAAATGTTAAATGGGTGCATGGCAGGTCGCTCTCCACCCTAAAGTGTTTTTGTGTCAGACAACAAATTTATTAATGGCATTTTTCAGGTCACAAAAATGTGACCCCACCCTCTCATGAATATTCAATGAGGGACCAAGGGCGTTCTTTTTTGGGGAGAGGGGCCTTAAATCTGCCAGAATGTACCATCAATCAGTAGAGTTCTGACTCTTAAAGAGACAAGGCACTCTTCTGGGAGGGGCTGCCCAGGGCCCCAAAGACAGGAAATAAAAATATAGAAGTTCTCTCCAAGCAATGCACAGTGAGAAAGTGGAAATGGTCATTTCAGAATACATGTGATTGTTTCCACAGGTATTCTAGTTAATTTGAGATTTGATGTCTGTGAACAAAATGGGGTGCAACTTTGAATAGGCAATTCATGTTTTTCAAAGATAAGTTCTTCGTGAGGCATCCATAAAACTCACGCATGCTTTTACAAGCTGGACTAACTCCTTTGCAGGTCAGTGTTTATCAGCTAAGTCTCCAGGGCATCAGAACAAATAACAAACAAACAAGCAAACAACAAACATTATAGACGCTTATGAGCCAGCCTGTGGAGACAGCGTTACACAAAATAATTAGAGAGTGACGCAAGGCACTGGTTACACAAGCACTAAATTGCACAGCGGTGGCTTTAAGCACCATGGGACCACAGAGAAGGGGGAGATCAGTGTGAGCAGAAAGGTCTGGGAAGGCCCCTTGGGGAGGTGGTGTTTAAAGGACTGATGGTTTGGATTGGGGGGGGTGACAGTATGGAGAGGGAAGTAATTTAGCAAGCTAACTCAGAGGCCACCTGGAGCCCTTCCCGCCCTCTCTCCAAACATGACATGGTGACTCACACACTACTTCTAAGCAAGGAAATGTAGCATCAGTGATAAACCTGAATAAGCTGTGTATATGCCCAGGCCATTTTGATTAATTCTGGACTCTCTCTCAGGATCCCTTTCCATGTGGTCCTATCAACCTGTGCTGTTTCTGGGATTCGGTGAGAACTAAAACCTTTCACTGCTGGAGTACAATTTAAAATGTTAAAACCTGTGGTTAAAACTTAGAAGACTCAGTTAATGTCACTGATTCATCACCACGAGTGCCAGGTCGTTTTGGAGAGGCTAGGTCAGAAAGCAACTCCTCTCATCCCAAAACAGTAGCATCTGGATTGTGGGAGCTTTAGAAAGGGTTACTTAGCCACAGGGTCTCATTTAATTGTCCTAACTTGAACAGAAATTGCAATTCCCACTTTACAGAGGAGAAAACTGAGATTCAAAAAGCCAAATGTGATTTTCTTCGCCCTCCAAGAATCAAACATACCTAAGCACCACGGGTCACAAGTGGAAGCAGATACTGAATAGTTTCATAAAAAGAATGGCCATGATAACCTAAAATGAATACCGGGGTGGGGGGGGGAGGCTAATGTTTAAGGAAGAGGAAGGAAACGCTAAATACCGTACTTAAAAATATTTTTGATGCCCACATCCTAACACCCACAACAGATACAGCCCTTGTTCAAACACCACGTATTAAGAAACCTGTCAGTTGCTAAATGAGTCCATTGTGCAGCTGGCTGTGTACTTAAGAATAGATTACTATGATCCCACACCAAACTCTAACCACCAAATAACACACCTGGGACTAAAATCATGTATTACACTTGGTTCTGCTGAGCCTTAGCCTTGAACGCAGAAGAAAGTGAAAGGTTTTACTGCCCATTCAGAGCTGTGAATGGAGAGAAGATGTGTTAAATGAAGAGTCAGAAGGAGCATGTTGTCAGGACATTATTCCTACATGCTGATGAATGGCGTGGCAGGGAAGGAGACACCGGCCATGCTGCCTGGCCCCTGGGTCCCCAGCTCCAAATGAGTACTGCCTTGCCAGAAGCTGCTTGGAAATAACCAGGGAATGGATCCGTGAATGGACACTGGCCCACATATGTCCAGCAACATTGAGAATGGGAGACCTGTTCAGATAAAGTCAGTTATAGGACCATGTTCTCATAGGTAACTACTGCAATTTCTGTTGCTAGAAAGTTCATCTGCCAGAGTGAGTGAAATAAAAATTGATGAACAGTTTGATGGGTTGAAAAATCAACTGCGTGACAAAAGGCCAAGACTATAATTCAATTGCCCATCTTTTTCCAAACAATGTTTACATTAACACTTGCTCTCCCTTTTCCAATTAATTTAGGGGGGTACCCAAAACACGCATTTGGAAATGAAGACACTTAAAGAAATGTGACCGAGTGACTGTTGCTAGAGAGAAAATGGTGAATTGGCAGGAATACAAAATTTCATCTCTCACCGTAGTAACAGGCTTGATGACCCGCCCAGGGAAGTGAGTTTCTCCAGAGGGAGCCCTGCTTTAGTCTTTCTGAGGTCTCCAAAGACCGCCAACCAGCTGCCAATTACAGGTACTAAATTGTAACACCAATGCCCGAATTCTGAGATTTGGGCACTTGTCTCCAAGGAACCACAGTTCCTTAAGTGCTTTTACTTAAAAATATAAATTAATACATCATCCATCTACAGGGAGCTAAGGCAGTCAGCTCTGTGTCGATACTGTTTATATCCTTCTTATGTCTATGCTGACCATACAGTTAATTATGGTTTTCTTTTAAAGATTTTATTTATTTTATTTGAGAGAGAGAGTGCAAGCGAGCATGAGCAGGGGGACGGAGGCGAAGAGAGAAGCAGACTCCCCGCTGAGCAGGGAGCCAGACATGGGGCTCGATCCCAGGACCCCGAGATCATGACCCGGGCCGAAGGCAGATGCTTAACCAACTGAGCCACCCAGGAGCCCCTAATTATGTTGTTTTTGGTCTGTGCCTGCGTGGCCAAGGGAAGGGATTATGAGTTCCTACTGTTCCATAGGAGCTTAAATTTCTCTTTCCAACACCCTCCACATTGCCATGAGCATCTTCATTTAATGCAACATTTTATAACGCCAGTGCTCCTGGGTTAATTTATATATACACAGTGACATGTCAACATTCAGGTGACTTATGAATATGATGGGGAAATAAAGTATGGAAAACATTTACTGCCCCCCCCACCCCTCTTTGCTCTAAATGTAAAGACACTCAGAAAACAAAATCATATGTAATCACCAGTAAACAAAATCTCATGCAGAAAGAAAAATGGCCACATCCTGCCCTAAGTCTGCATCTGATGGACTGTAACAAATTATTCTCGCTCATTTACGATAAAACTATAATCCCTTGTTTTAATATAATGTAAAGTGTATTAGTGGACGGCTTCTGCCATAAGGTGAGAACAGATTACACTGAAGTGTGCAAAGTTCTCAAAAAGGTACATGTTTGGGGGCAGGAGATCATTTCCCCAAGAGCTTTGTCCTTCAGGTATCAGGAAGAATGAATCATTACCACCATCAAGGGTGAGTCCGTATTTCCTCTCCAAAGAGTAACAGGCCTTTCTGGCACACCCCTATGCAAACCCTCGGTTTTACGTGTAACAAGAATTGGGTCAGCGAAGGGGAAAGAATAGATGGCTTTTGGGGGATGAAACGACATTTGAATTTTTTTTAACGTTTAATTATGTAGAAATCGCTGAATATCTGCTAAAGGCAACTGGCCACCTTTATTTAGTAAAGTCAGCTTTTCCAGAGACCTGGGGTGTGCAGCAGGCCTGGAAAGAGGCAGAGAGAGCTTGTTGCATCTTGCCCTCTGAACAATGCTCACAGGTCTCCCTCCCATTGCAACGCCACCCTCCTGTGACCCTGGGTTGACACACCCTCATATCAAAACCTACTTTACGCCTGCCCTCTGCTGGTAAGCCTGCCAGGATTAGGAAATTTTGACTACCTCAATTTATTCAAAAGACAACTTGAAAAAGCTGGAGAGAGAAAGGACATGTAATGAACTGTTAACTGGAATATATAAATTAAGACACTTAAAAAACGGGGGTGGGGAGGGGCAGCGCTGGTGAAATACGGCACTTTTAATGTAAAAATGCACATTCGTCTATTCTATTGCCGGCCGGATCACAGCCCAGAAGTGCCAAACTCTACATTTTAGCTTGCCTAAGAGAACAACCTGTATTACTTTCGGGCATCTTGCCTTCTTTTTTGCTCACTCTCCAGGGAGAGCATGTCGGCGCATTTTCAATAAAACACCTTCTTAGCAGTAAAGGGCCACTGTTCCCAACTCAGTGGTCCCTAAGGTTTCATGATACAGTATATTTAGCTGACTCGCAGCTCAAGTTTTCCTCTGGCATTCATAAGATCAAATATAAAGGAGAGGGGGAAAAAGCCAAAGAAGAGCTTTCGCCTATCCTTTGTTTAAATAAGCAAACAGTTAACTTTGAGATTGATTAGCTGGCATGACTTTACACAAAACAACGGGACGCGCTCCCATGCCCTCTCCCCACTCCGGGGGAACCCTCTGCACGTGCGGGCCAGACGAGCCTGCAGGAGGGCTCCGGGCATTAGGGGGTAAATTTCCACAGCAGCGTGCAGGGGTTTAACAGTGCCGCTCCTGTCAGTGTCAATGGAAAGCACGAGGCCTTACAAATCCCTGCATACCATTTCAAAAATATATCTCCAAGACGGGAAAATGAAGCTTAGCAGTTGCAACCTCAAAAGCATTCAGGAAGTAGCACTCTTGACAGCGCTTTAGATGCCGAGTAAATGCTCTTATAAAGAACACCCAATCCAGCCGACAATAAATCTTATGCCGGGGAAGCCCGCGCGGGGCTGTGGAATCCCCTCCAAAGATAATTGCCTTCCACACTGTGTGGCATAGAAACTGCAACATGGAAAACATTTTCTGGAGCTCTCTGTGGTTTTTTCCTCCTTTACCAGGCACCGATTTTACACACACCCACCCCTATCTTTCGGAGAGACCCTCTAAAAATCCAAAGGTTTGTCTTCTTTTCTAGAAAAAAGTTATGAAGCTGCTTTGTGGGGGCCAAGGGTGCCCCGGGGAGGCTGGGAAGAGGGGATATGTGTAAACACTCTGGAGCAGAATCTGAAGCATGCATCAAGGTACGCGATTGTCCGTCTCTACTTCCCACTCATTGGAGGCTCATGCAGTTTCCAAACGGTTCCAAAGATTGGGACTCACCCAACCAGCCCATAAGGAGGTAGGCAGATTTTTTTCTAGTCCTAAATGCCCTCAAGCAGTCTGTCTAACCCTGAGATGATGCAGGAGCACTGGGATCTGACATAGGGTTCTATTAATGACTTTGTCATGAATTAATAGTGCAATTGTGGGCAAGTCACTTCGCCTGTCTGAGCCTACACACTTCACCTACACAAAGAGAAAAACCTATGAGCTACTCTCCATGGTTTCTGGAACAATAACAGTAACAACTGTCATTATTGATTTCTTGTTCTGTACCAGGTACACATTTTACACCAGCAGAGGACTAAGCTTTAGGTATTTTATGGCTTACAATTAAGGTCATATATAAAACTAGTTTAAAAATATAAATAGGATTTTAGAGTTCAGGAATCCTGGACACTACCTTGTGTATGGTAAATCAGGGAACAAAGAGAGGGGAAAAAATATCTGACAAACAACTCAAAAGCCCTAATTCTGATCCTCTGGAGGTCATAAACCCTGTGAGATCCTATGAAGGAAGTATTACTGTACCCACTTCACAGATGAAGAACTGGAAGCTCTGAGAGTTGCAATTACTTAACCAGTGTCTCACAGCCGTTATGGGGCAAGGTGGGAGTTGAATGGCTCTCAAGCCTGGTTTTTGCCCCATCTGTCAAGCTGCAGATGGGGCTGGGCACTGAACTAAGCTTGGAAGAACAAAGAGGCTGCTCCACTTTTACTCCCTCGGAAAACAAATGTGCCCAAGGGTCATTGATTGGTCAGCATGAATGGAACCTGAAATAATAAAGGTAAAATTCTGATATCCTCCTTTGCTTCTGACATGAGTCCAGAGTGACAAGCCTGGCAGACCACATACATGCGAAAATGCCCTGGAGTCTGGCAGGATGAGGGACTAGGGCCTCATGCATTCTCCTAACTTCTTCAGTGAGGAGCTTCCACTGCTGAGATCACACACACACACACACACACACACACACACACACACACACACACAC
>NC_058403.1:176906011-176951481 GCF_002201575.2 Neomonachus schauinslandi | reverse complement strand
CACACACACACACACACACACACACACACACACACACACACACACACTTTTCCCCTCACCTTCTTCAAACACATTAGTGGGCACCAGGCAGTGGCCTTGGGACCCTGACTCAGATGATGTCTGAGCTCTCCTGGCTTTTCAGATGTAAAGATAAGACATCCTGGTACTGGGGCTTATTTTGTTCCTGATTATAAAAGGCACCGCGACAGTTCAGTATGGTAGCTCTGGAGAGAGTCTGCCATGGGTTCTGCCCCTGACTGTGCTTTTGGTAAATTACCAGTCTCTGTGCCTCGGTTTCCTCCTCCATAAAACACACACACACACAACTAATCATAGTTCTTTTCCCAGAGGGTTGTAACAAGGACTAAATGACATAGGACAGGTCAGTGCCTGGCAAACTGTAAGCACTCTACTGTTTCCCCTAATCATTATTGTTGCTATACACCGCTTTTCCTTCAATTTCCTCCTCCTGCTATAATGAAATACCCAAAGGCAAAATATATTTTTACTATCTCAGACTCATTTTTCTGGGAGGATGCATAGATTCTAACTCCAGAATTTAAGCAGGAACTCTTACATCCCATTAATCTTAACAATCGAAGAAAATACTTGCTGGTCAGTTTTTTCAGTCCAAGGTGCCAAGGTCCTAGACCAAGAATCTTCCCCAGAAGGCAAAATGGTAGCCCCGTGCATCAATCTCCAGGTTACTGGGTATGACACATCCATCAGCCAGTTCACCACTTGGACGTGCGAAGGAGTCTGGTGGTTTGTTAAATGAGTTCTTAAGGATCCACTGGAATAATCTACGGAGGGGTCTGCCCTGAGTGCTGAGAACACGGGGACTGGCCTAATTCATGGAACTCTCACCCTATGATTTTACAATATTTTGCTACTATTTGCTAAATGCAAAGACTCTCCTTCCATGCTCCAGAGATTACTCAGCTTGCACTCAATTATAATGACCCAATAAGCTAATTTTAAGATTCTTTTCAAAGTTGCCAACATTTACACTATCCAAAGCAAGGAACGGAACCCTGTTAGTGCTCCCAGAGCACAAGGCGTATCACCAGCCATCATTTTATCATTCGCTGAATTTGAAAAAAGATACATGGGCGGGGAGCAGGGAAGAGAGATTCCTTCCTGGGCACAGGGGTAAGAGGACTTTTAAATTAAGACAAAGATCAGGCTGGATATTTAAGAATAAAGCTCTGTCCTGGGTAGTAGGGCAGACAGTGTGGGGAAGGTACTTTCAGCTACTGGGAACGGTATGTACAAGCATTCGTGAGGGAGGGGACAGGAGCCATCACACCAGGGAAATGTGAAGTCCTTACAAGGGCCGGGGCACTTATAATTCATGCTATATCTCCTTTCCTTTGAGACCAGAGTTTTCCTTCTTTCCCAATGTTACCTGTTCTTCCTATCTCAAAAATTTATTCAATTCTTCCCCTCCCATTCTTCGTGTTTTGGGCATGGTCTATGTTCTGCATCTCTATCATGTCCAATATTTAACATGATCTCTCTTAGCCGTGACCTCAGCTCGTCCAAACACACACACACACACCCCTCAAGTTTGCAGAGTTTGAGGTTCTTTATTCCTATCCTGGCATGCTCTTACCGTGTGATTCTGAAGTTTCTGACCCCAAGATTTTGACTGAGTGGATCTGTGAGACACCTCTGCAGTTTTCCAGAGGGTGAGTCTGTCATACAACAGGGGCATCGAACCACTAGCATAATGTTAAGAAGCATGGACTCAAGGATTAGATATTTTGGTCAGGAAGGCATTTAAGTAACATTGTGTCAGATACGGATATCTTATTATGCAACTAGTTAGAACAAAACATGAAGAGAGTTCACATCCAAACAGGGACAAACATAGAAAGCATTAAGGGCTTACGCTAATCCCTGAGAAGAGGAAACGGGACTCTAACAAAACCAGCACCGTCAAGACCTCCACTGGTCTTTCACTCATCACTCCCTCTTCGCAGCAAGGCCCCATCCAATCACTGGACCATGAGGCCTAGTCTTAGTGTGCTTTTTCTGAAGGCAGCCTTGCTGCCTATTCACTTGTTCTTTTTCAACTAAGAGAGGGGCAGGAAGGACAACTGAAGTCTTGTCTACTTCCGTGAAACTGAATGTTAGAGAAGAAAGGAGCCAAGTCTACACAAAAACCATTCCTCCATCAGGCAAATTGTCCTCCTCGACAGAAACACACAGACACACACACACACACACACACACACACACACACACACACACACGCAAGAGAGCAGGCTACTCCACTTGGCTTAGCAATGTCACCACTATGGGAACTCACTTTGGGGTAGTACCACTATTCTGATGAACTGCAAACAGCATTTACAGTCAATGCCAGTAATTTCTGCATTCCATCAAAGGGTGAATGAGCTCATCAAATATCAAAAAAAAGTACCCTATACATAAGGGCCCCTTAACAAATATTTGATTTATAAACGAATGAATAAACAAATGAGTTAATGGTTTCTTTTTTCTCTCCTTCTTTTGCATTTCATTTGTTTCATACATTGTACTATCTCTAAACTATAAGCTCCAAGAGATAAATAGTGCTAAGGAAAAAGTAACTAGGTACATGTTAAATAATAGCATCTGTTAAAAAAACAAAACAAGACAACAGGCCCAAAATGGAGTTGCTTATGCTAAGCTCCATAGCACCATACTGAGACTTAACTAGTTTCAGCTCTCTCAGAAACGGAATCTTAAACCAGTCTAATAGGAATCACCTGGTCGGCACTAGTTAAGTAATCTGCCTGATAGACCCCTGCCATCCCCCAAAGGAAAGAAACTTGGCAATAAGCACCTCACTTTCTGCATTGTCTGAGTTCCTTGTTCCTGTTCCCTTCTGCCTATAAAAGTCTTTCATTTTGGGTAGTTCCTCAGAGCTCCTTTCTATCTGCTAGATTGGATGTTACTCAATTCGAATTGATTTTTGCTCAAATAAACCCTTACAATTTTTAATATGCCTCAGTTTATCTTGTAACAGTTCTGCTATCAGAGGAGGGATCTGAAGGAGACCTTCTCCCACTCCCATGATCCCCGGGAGCAACGAGCAACTAGACATAGGTACCTGTTGAGCTCCCTGGGCTTGCTACGTTCTCACTGCCCTGGAGGTGGTGAGTACGTTCATCCTGGATCCTAGCTCTGCAGTTTTTACGTTATGAATTTCAGACTTTCTTTGAACATTTCTTTTTCTAGACTAGGTCCAGAAACTAGCCAGAATCAGACTGGGTCTGACGTAGAAACTGGGTGGGTTCTGGGGCTGGACTGGGTCCAATTTGGAAGCCAGACTGGGTCTGGGGACGGACTGGGTACGACTTTAGCTGGACTTAGGTCCAATGTGAGACCTCAGGTGAATAAAATTTTGTTCTAAGGCTAAACAAGCGAATTAACCTTACCAGAGATAATCCGAATTGCAAAGGCCACAGTGGAGAACTTTGAACCATATCCATTTATGAAGGTGTCCTAGAGAAAAATGCATCTTAGCCAAGTACTCAGTATAAGAAGTAAAGGCAAAATCACTTCTCATACTCTACAGTTTCTGGTGACAAGGACTAGACCTACTAAAACACCCTATTCCCTCCAGAGCCTGCAGATGGGATTCTGGGAAAACACGCAGAAGCCGACAAAGGGTGAGAATTTTTACCAGGGTCAGCTTTCCCATACCTCTGGGATGCCTGGTTGAGAGAGGAAAGTAAAATTTCACATTGTCCCTTCCTTTGAAAATTCATATTGGCAGGCAAAAAACATATGTAAGAATTAGATCTTTGAACTGTGACTTATGAATTTGCTTTGAAGTACCCACGGGTTATGATCCTTTCCTAGGGACAGCTACTGCCTTCTTGTTTGTCTTGCTTTGTGTCCTGAGAACTTGGCTTGGCAGGCTTCAGGTTAGAGGATCCCCAAAATTTGGCTGCAGAAATGTGGGCTGCAGTCCATTTGCAGATGGGATCCCACCGACTGTTGCTGGCTCTCAGGGGGATAGTCTAAATCTTTCTTTTGGTTGTCTTCAGGAGTGGTTCTGGATCTTGAGAGGATAGTAACTTCTGGACTCTCTCTGGGAGACCTTTTGTGTCCAAGGGAGTGTTTGGTACAGCCAGGAATACAGTTTGTCCCACCTGAAACCTCACAAGGTATTTGAGGGTTTTTGTTTTGTTTAAGTAACTTCATGGTTAGAATTTGGCCAAACTGGAAGCTGATATTCAGAGGCTGAATTAGGCCTTCTCCCCTAAGCGAAAATGTAAGCGATAGGGTCTCTGTGTCTGTCTGTTTACGTATGTCTATGTACGTATGTTATAAACGTGTGGTATTTTTTCTATCTCAGATCATAATGCCAAATTAATTTGTAAAGAGCTCTATTTAATCAGCTTAAAGGCAAAGAAGTGTTTATATAAGCCAAGTATACTCTCAGAAGTATGGAAACTAAACCAAATGTTTTTCAAGTTCATGTGATCTAGGATGATCTTCGGGGCGGAGCCGGGGGGAGAGCTAGTGTAACTTCATTGGTTTAATTAAAACAGGCAAGTCTTTAGAGTTGCCAGCATTAAATATAATACTTTTATTCTACCTAGGTTCACTAAAACTCAAATAAGCTCATGTTATCTCAGAGAATTTGTCAGTGAGAAAGAGAACTTAAGATGATGGTTAGCTGTTTAATGTCTCATGAAATTTTCATGATTAATCTAAACATAATTGTTAAGAACAAGTGAATTAAATAGACACGTAAGTAAGATAAAACTTAAAAAGGAACTTTTCAACAATAATTATGCTTTATGGTATGTTTACTTAAAAATAGTTTCCAAAATCTTCTTGGTAACTTGAAACTTTAAAGTTATACTGAGTTGAGTTAAACAATGGATACTCATTGACTACTTAGATCATTTCCAAATAAGATAAAATAGTGAACATTAATTACTGAACACAGGTTTATGTGCTTTTGTTTCCTTTTACAGAGAAATAAAGATAGTTGGTCTATTTGTAAACACGCTTGCTGCTACACTGGAAAATTTACTATTAGGAAGAATATACTTCTTGAGATTATGAAATATTAATACATTTGCCAACCCACACCTCTCAGTTTTCACTGGCAGTTAAGAATTCTACATGTTAAGAATTCTAGGGGTGCCTGGGTGGCTCAGTCAGTTAAGCATCTGACTCTTGATTTCGGCTCAGTTCCTGATCTCATGGGTCATGGGATCGAGCCCCACGTCAGGCTCCATGCTCAGTGGGAGTCTGCTTGGATATTCTCTCCTTCTGCCCCTTCCCCTGTTCGTGTGCTCTCTCTCTCAAATAAATAAATAAATCTTTGAGAAAGAAAAAGAATTCTAATTAATATAAGTAATTAAAACAACCAGAAATAATAAAGGTTTAAAAAGCAAAAGTACACTTATGCAAAAACCAAAACTTAATTGTCGAAATTTCATCTGCTAAAAATACAAAGTTTTCTTGGACTGTTGATCTGCTTTTGACATGAGACTAAGAAAGGTTTTTCTTCACTTTTTAAGTTATCTACCTGAAAAGTAAAGATTTTGTGTCTTACAAAATGATTTAGTATGCTTCATGTTGTCTTTATCAGGTCTTTGATTACTTAAGAAAACTCAGTCTTCTCAAGAGAGCTAAGTTTTGCTCCCAAGTATGTGACCTTCTGTATTTATGCTAACCCCTTCCACTGCTACTTTTTTTTAAAAAAAAGATTTTATTTATTTGAGAGAGAACAAGCACACATGGGTGGGGGGAGGGGCAGAGGAAGAGGGAGAACAGACTTCCCACTGAGCAAGGAGATCAACATGGGGCTCGATCCCAGGACCCTGAGATCATGACCTGAGCCGAAGGCAGACACTTAACCGAATGAGCCACCCAGGTGCCCCTCTACTGTTACTTTTGTTAAATAGATAATTTAGTATTATTTCATAATGATCTGTGATCCTATTTAGTCAAACCTTTTGATGTTCTGACAGAATCCCCAGAATCAAATTCTAAATGAAGTCTTCTGGCCTCAAACTAACTTTGGTATTTTACAGCAGGTCCCTGGAACATCTCAAAAGATTTGTTCTCTTTCCATATAAAAAGAGAGAGATTAAACTAGGTTTATTTAGTATATCAAATTACATGGGAAACATTATCAAATAAGAAGTGATATTAAACCTTCTTAGCTTATATTTGTATGGATGCATGTTATTAATGTTAAGTGTTCTAGAAATTGTGAGAAATTCCTAGAAATCTGATATGTCCTGTATAATGTTATCAGTAGTAATTGCAGTTATCTTAAAATGTTGTGTGTCACAGAAATAACTAAATTTCTTTGTCAATTCTATTGTAATGAACTCTCATCAGATCTTTAACCAGGGGAATTTTTAAGTCTTTTTCATTTCCAGACAGTTACTGTTTTACTCTAATGCTTTTGCAAAAGTGCTTTATCTTCTGAAAGATTCACAGAAAAGACTGTGAAAAGTACTCTAGAATATAGGTTTCTTTTTTTTTTAAAGATTTTATTTATTTATTTGAGAGAGAGAATGAGATAGAGAGAGCATGAGAGGGGGGAGGGTCAGAGGGAGAAGCAGACTCCCTGCCGCGCAGGGAGCCCGATGCGGGACTCGATCCCGGGACTCCAGGATCATGACCTGAGCCGAAGGCAGTCGCTTAACCAACTGAGCCACCCAGGCGCCCTAGAATATAGGTTTCTGATAACTTCAAGATCATAAAACTGAACTGGGTAAAAATTTCCAGAACTAATGAAAAACTGGATTCAAACAGAGCAAGAATTAATAATATGGGATTGAATGAAAGTGATAAGGATAATCTTATATATATATATATTTTTTTCTTACAACTTTTTCTTTAAGCGTTGCTAGTTCCTGAAGGCTTCCCCCTACCCACCCCCAATTTAAGGAAATCTTTTTCTCTTTTCTCTTAAGCCATCTGTGACTTACAGTGATTTTGTCAAATATACCTTTGTAAACAGAATTTAAACATTTACTTTTCCTCCCTACTTGGCCCCTCCAGAATTTGGAAATTTACTGAGTGTTCTTATTTTTATGGCAATATAGTTATCTGCATAAGTTCATTAAGAATATGTGCTCCTTGGACACAACTAGAAACATTGGTTATATTACCGAGGTTTTAACTGCAATGCCAGATTTGAGAAAGTGCATAGAATCAAATATCAACAGACAGCTTTAAGGAACTAAGGATGACTTTATAAAGCCAATAAAGCCCCTTGCATACAGGGTTCCTGGCAACCTAAACAGGTTCAGAAGGAAGATCACCTAATAGCAGGCCTAAGAACCTCAGGATAACTTGAGGATGTCAGGAAGAGAGGAATTTACCCACATGTATAGGTATTCCAGGAAAAGTTTGATCGTGAGTCCTTGGCTTGGCTTCTTATCCTGGAGAGGCTTATAAAGTCATCTAAGATTCCTTATGAAAAATTCCAGTAAAGCAGATTTCAAAAGAGCCTACATGGTCAACACTATCCTTGCTGTACTGTGTAAATGATCAGCCCCAGTTTAATGAGACTAGACTTATTTTATAAACAAATGAGTTTTACTGTGATTAGCTTTAGTAGAAATGAGGGTGATTGTAGAGAAAAAAATTATGTTTTGGTAGAAAATCACAACACAACCTTGTGTATATGAGATTCTAGCCTTGTTCACTGTCTTTGAATTTTTGTTTTATACCTACAAACTGGATTGGATACTGAATTCTTCTAGTGTCCTCAAATATCTGGCTCCAATTCTACAACCTAATATTTCCAATTTTCTCCCACCTTCCTGATTCGGAATCATGAACAACAAAAGACTGCCCTTAAATCTCCTTGGAAGGGACTCTACCAGGTCTGTCTCACCACCTGGATAGCAGTAGGGACTTGAAACTTGGGTCTTCATCTCCCAATTAAAAGAGTTCCTCCAGACTCTTGGAATGGCATACCAGCTGGCGGTCTAAATTTACTGACTCAGGAGGTTCCTTCTCAGAAGCAGATGGCATCTTGAGATGGACAGTCCTTTCATGGTCAGAGATCAAGATCTTCACCTCCAGTATGAAAGCTTTATTCCTTTTGCCTTTTTGCTACTTTTTTTTTTTTTTTAAATTCCTGTTACTGCTTGGGAAAACAATGCTCCTTACCTCCTTATCCCTGAATCTACCGATAACGGAATACCTGCCCAAGAAAAATTCCTAGACTTTCAGGCCCAAGTTGTTCTTGATAATAGGATAGCCTTTGATTATCTTTCAGCTGAGCAAGGAGATATTCATGCTGCTGTGGCCAACGCTGCACTTGAATTAACGCTTGTGGGGAAGTTGAGACTCAGCTACATGAGATCACTGAACAAGCTAGTTGGCTTAACAAAGTGACTCCTTCAATAGGGTCTTTATTTTACTTACTTGATTCTGACTGGTTTAGGGTTTGGGAGGCCGTGGGCTCCAAAGTACATTGTAGACACTGGGAATTTTCCTGCTTATAATCATCACAGCAGTCTCCCTGTTATACTGTATTCTCTCAAAAGCTTTCTGTGCATGTTCACAGCCGCTGACTACCCAGCAAATGATCTCTCTAAGACCAGAGCATTAGACAAGGAGAGAAGAGAATGGCTAACTTAAAGGATGTGAACCTAATGTCACGCCCTGTGAATACTACAGAGAGTCCACCAAAAGGCATCCAGACCTGTGAATACCACACAGAGATTCGAGGTTGGGGTGGGGGAGGGGGAGAGGAAAAGACAAAGAAAAAGAAAGAAAAGAGAAAAAGAAACATGCAAAAACAAAAAAACTGTAAGAACTCTGGAGCTGGGGATATCACCAATGCCTTAAATTTTGATCACATCTCTTAGACTGAGAATCTAATCAAAGAGGGGAACTGTTAAAAAAAAAAAAAAAGCAGGCCTCAAATGGACTCACTTTTGCTAAAGCTACATGTCAGCAAACTGAGAGAGACTTATTTACAGTTTCGGCTCTCCCAGAAAGGGAGTCTTAAACCAGTCAATCCAGGAGTCACCTGATCAGCACTAGTTAGGTCATCTAATAGATTCCTGCCGTCCCCTAAAGGAAGGTACCCTGCCATAACCAATCCACCTTTTCCATGTTCCCACTCCCATCTGCCTGTAAAAGTCTTTCCTTTTGTACCGGTCCTTGGAGCTCCTTTCTACTTGCTACATATCTGGAGGTGCTGCCCAATTCAAGTGGATTTTTGTCAAATAAACTCTTAAAATTGTAACATGCCTCAGTTTTTCCTTTAACACACCTCTCCGTAACATGCACGTTCAACAAAAGGAAGCACTTCTATATTGCCAACGTAAGGGCTAAAATCTTATTGATGACAATTTTATGACTGAGTGACCTCACGTGCCAAAAAATGCACTCCATCTATAGCAATCAATGATCAATCAGATTCTTCCAAAGTTTTGAAAAAAATAAACTAAATACAAATTATGACTGGACACCTGGGTGGCTCAGTCGGTTAAATGTCTGCCTTTGGCTCAGATCATGATCCCAGAGTCCCGGGATCAAGTCCCACATCGGGCTCCCTGCTCAGTGGGCAGTATGCTTCTCCCTCTGCCCTTCACCCTGCTTGTGCTCTCTCTCTTTTTCTCTCAAATAAATAAAATCTTAAAAAAATAAAAAAAATAAATACAAAGTATGATTCAAGGATCACACAAATCACTTTAGATTTTATAGCTGTGAGTAAACTCAAGTCACTAAGGACAACACAACGGTACCTACTATACTAAAGGTAGATAGATAGATAGATATCCAGATTTTTAAAATGTCATCTCTCTTCCATTTGTCTTGCTAATTTGGTCACAGGAAAAGAATCCTGAAAGGAGATAAGACTGGAGATAAGCCTTTCCCTAGCTGCTGTCGACTTCAGAACAGCCTGAAGCTGGATTTTCATTGCTCAAGGTGTCCCCACTCCATTGTGCTCTGCTTCTGACACCTCTTGCCTGACACGATGAAGAAAGAGAAAGATCAGGGAAAACCTACAGAAAGGCCACAGCCCACACTTCATAGGAGCCACTGACTAATCATAAACAGTGGCAACTTTAATCCCCCTTCTCAGAAGCAGAAGACCTGTTGCTGATAGGACCTCTGCTTCTCTTTTGTCACCTGGGTCCTGGGAATTGCAGACTTGAGAGTCAAGTTCATCCCAACAGCTAATGCTACTTAGCCCTGCCCCATAGTCACTCTGCCCCTTCCTGCCACAGCCTCACGGCCTTAGTCTCACACCTTCCCTTGAAAGCTAACTAGGTTCTGATTTTGTTTCAAACACATGGCCCGCATTTGATGCATGATAGACAAGGCCCTCCACTCTGGCCTGCCACAACCCCCTTCAAACGTAGCATCCAGAAATGAACATGGCAGGTCAGGTGCCATCTGTCTAGTCCAGAGGAAGACAGAGACTCAATTCCTCATTATTGTATTAATGCAACTTCAAGTTGTTGGTGTCCCCAGCCCCTACCAGGTCACAACTGGCTCCTACTGACTTTACAATCATCCCCTAAATAACTGTCACATGAACTACTGCTAAATTGGAGCTCTTACTCCACACTTACACAGTGGTCTGTGCTTTGCACTCATTCCCATTAAAGATCTTTTCTCATTTTGATCTAGAATTTCAACCTGCTGAGACCTTTTTTTTTTTTTTTAATTGCAATTCTTCAAAATATTAACTCTTCCTCATCCTTCCTGGTCACACATAATTTCTGTCATCCCTAAATTCCTCGAATCACATAATCTGAGGTGTTATGATCAGTTCGCTAAATTTGTGCATTCTCACGTTTCACGACATCTAAAATAGAGGGTTCCAGTTACTATATGACAACTACCAACAGCGGTTATATACTAGGGATTAATCACATTTATCACCTGTTCCAAAGTGGAAGAACTCAGAAAGGTCAGGTGCTTCCTGCCACCCTCACTTGGCACCTAATACGCTGCCTGGATCTCAGTTGGTATTTCGTAAATACATGTTTTTGATGCATCAGTGAATGAACTTACTTAATCTTTACCACAACCCAGTGAAGAGATCCTACTATTAGTCTACGCTTTATAGGCGAGGAAACTGATGTTTAGAACGTTAAATAGAATTAACGTATTAGGTACCGCGTTACATGGAACCAGCACTTAAAAATGATGCCTACAAAAACTATACAACATGAAATACACGCTAATCGCTCATTTCAAAGCAGGACTCCACGCCTAGTCATGTGCCTCTTCTTCGTCTGACTAGTGGGGGCCACACCTCCCCAAGCATGTCTCCCACCAGCTTGCTTTCTTTTTCTCCTTTCCACAGAAACAGACAAGGCTAAAGAAATTTCCAAATTAAAACCTGGCAATGGTTTCTATATTCTTGTTTCCTAAACCTATAAATCAAAACTGTCTAAACAGGTCATAAATGTTCCTTGGCGATATAATGGGAAAAGTTCTGATTTATGGTGCCGGTAGAATAATTTTAAATAATTACATAAGAGTTTTGAAAAATGCAATTAACACCTTTGGAAGTTTTTTGAAATGAAAATGAATCTCTGGAGATGACTGTTCCCATACATAAAGATAGCCAGTTAAAAAATAAAAATAAAGCTACAAGATACAACTGTGTCTGAATGATCCTACGGAGACGGGGCACAGGAGGTTTGATTTACAAACGGGAATTCAGGAGCATGACCACATCAGTACATATCTTAACTCTGCCGCCTTATCACACGGTAACAACACAATTAGCACATGTCATTACCAAACATCAAAATTAAATCACCAAATAAACATCTTGTTTCTATTCAGCCCCAGCTGATGCCTCTCTTCCTCTGTACTGGTTTGACACATCCTACCACACTGTCCTTTGGAACACTTCAAATCCTCCTACCTGCTCTTGCAAATCTGGCCAATGTTCTTTCCTTCCTCTTTCTCTTCATTTGTGATTCATCTCCTCCTTCAAAATCCAACCTTCCCCAGATGAAGTCACTCCGAACATCCTTCTTTAACTCTAACTTCCCTGGTACCAAAGAAAGTCTTATGATCTCTGAATTTCCCTTTTCGGGCTGACCAAACAGTCATAGTTATTATTTTACATGATGAACCATTTTCTCAAGCTCACTTGGGATAACCACCTGGCTCTTTGTCCCTCACTCACTCTTCTTCACTTTGGCCCATCTTCCAATACCTTCCCTGAAGCACTTTCAACTCAGGAAATAGCACAACCAGGCCACCTCAGACAAAACGAACTTTTAAATGAGGTATGCACTGTTTAATGCTACCCATTCTTCATTTTCTTCTTGATTTATCTTGAATGATAACGTCAGCAATACTGGAGCAAAAATGGGCTTTTCTCAGGGTTCTTTCAGGTCCAGTGGGAATTTGAAAAGTGTTACAACACTCTACAATTCCTATGTAGAAATGGTCCAAGGTAGCTCCCAGTTCTTGAAATCCACTGTACTGACAGTGACTACATAAGGAGAATTCTCAGCCACCATCCTGGCCATGAGAACGGAGAAAAAAACTTAGAATCACAGAAACTTTTCTCTGGAATAGATTGAGAGATCATTTTAATCCCGCCCCCTCATTTTCCAGATGAGAAAACTCATACCCAAGAAGGAAAAATGACTAGCCAAAGGTCAGACATCTAAGCAGTTACTGGTAGAACCAACACTAGAACCCAAAACTTCTGACTCCTAACTAAGCGTTCTTTCCATTGCTTCATACCACCTGGCATGGCAGGGCAGAGACATAAGGAACCACAAAAACTAAGATAATCAACCATCAGCACTTAACAATTTTTTTTTTTTTGGTAGAGGGATATGTAAGGAGACAATAGTCTTTCTGTATTTGTTGGAATGAGCAGTGCTTTTTATTTTAACTGCAAATTACAAATGAAAACTACACTTAATCATTACTCATCAAGGGCACAGGACATCAAGATTTAACTCATCTTCTTCCTGCCGCTTGTCTAAAATCCATGTAACTCTATTTGGCCATTAATCTAGAGATGAGCTGTCCAATAGGGTACACACTAGTCATACATAGCTGTTTCTGTTTGAATTAATTATAATAAAATAAAATTTAAAATTCAGTTTCCCTATCATACTAGCCACTTGAACTGCCCAAAGCCAATGTGGCCAATAACTACCATATGCAGGCACAGAAGAGTTCCACCACAATAGAAAATTCCATTGGACAGTGCTGAATGTCTAGAACATACTGGTCTATGAAATGGGTACAATATGAAAATCACTACAAAGATGAATTAGAAATGTGAAGCATGGACTTTTTCCAGCAACAAGGGACTTGCAGAAATATTTTAGGCCAACTGTCTCTGGTTTCTGATGAGGACACTAAGTCCCAGGAAATTTATTATATTGTTCTCCCAAACTTTACAAGGAGAAAGACAGAGTTTGGATTGAATGTCAAGTTGTCCGACCCTTGGGGAAGTGATTTTTCCACTAAACCTGCTGACTGGCTGAACACTAACAACATGGCATGCCTTACCCTCTTTGAGATGACGTGGGGTAACATGTCTATGAAGCATCCATTTCTCTATTTTCTAAAAGGAAAACTGAGGTACAACAATTTGCCCCTTGTTTATTCTGGATCTATGTGACTTTAATGGAGCCAATTCTATCCAGGGGAATCTGGAGGTGGGCACATGGCTCAGTCCCAGCCAATCAGCCTATTCCCAACCCCTTGTCCACAGTGACTGGACCAAGTGTAGATGACTCAAGTCATTCATTCAGCTCAGAGGCTTTTGTTAGAATTACTGAGCAAGCGATATTCCTTTTTCCTGCAGGGGTTGCTTAGCTGTACATATGTGAATCTGGGGCTCTCAGAAGCCATCCTGCCTCAGCAAAGGGGGAATCTGACAAAGAATAAAACCAACAGAAAAAGAAAGCAGAACAGAAAGCAAATGGAGCCAGACCAAGTCCTGGTGACGTTATATGAGTGCCCGGTCCCAGCTGTGTGTGAGGCCAGGCTGACCATGGAACTTTCAAGCCCGTAGATACTCCCATGACCCATCATTAGCCGGTCTGAGTTTGGTTTTGACATTTGCATGTGGAAAGGTTCTGACTAATACAGGTACCGCTTTCCAGAAGGAGATTAGGAAGTAGTTACATTAATACTTCCAATCAACCTTGAAAAGCACAGCAAGAGAGAAACACCATATTACAAAGCACACAATGGCAGCTGCAAGTGTTGGGTTCATGTGTGCCACTCTGGAAGGGATTCCCCAAGTCAACCCTAATTATGTTCAAACTGTCCCAGCCACGCATCAATCACTAGGTTTCAATTCAACACATGTGCATCTTTCTTTCAATCACCCATATTTACAAGTTTCTTATCAGGGTAGGCCTGAAACATCACTTTACAATTAAGTGTCTTCTAGACACAAACCCTGGGAATTTCTTCAAGACATTTTCACCATCTTAAAAGAAAAAAATACAAGGAAATAGCCCCATGGTCTCATGATGAAAGTAAAATGAAGACTTTTTGGTCTAATGGGATTTCACTCAAAATTCTCTTACCGTCTTTCCTTTCTTTCACCCAAACCCTGTACTGATTCCTCACTCACGGGTCTGTTTCTTCCTTCTTTCTAAATTTGACATTAAAGTCTCCCTATCTTTGTAGGTCCCATTTGCCAAACCAGGACAATCATTCATTCATGGAGTGTGGCAATAAACAATTTACAAAATGTTAGAAACCATTGTACTGTAACTCATATATTCTAGGGAGATACATTCTGTCTTCATGGTGGCCCATTTCAAAATGCCTGCTGTGTATCCATGATGTTTGAAATCACTCACTGAGACCAGGCCATTTTAAAAGGATAGGTTTTTAATGGGTTAACCTCCCATTAAATACTGTTAATTTTTTACAAGGCCTTGCTTTCTCCTTTATAAAATTGTTTTTTTTTTTTAAATTTATAATTGTTGTTTAAATACATGGATCTGGGCATAAAATAAGTTGTTTTCCGATAGTGGCTTGTTTATTTAATTCAATGATCTTCTCAAAATCCACTCATTTCTAGGCTGTTGTATTTTCTGTCCAGTTCACCAATGACTTGGGGCGAGTCTTTTTTTTCTCCCATTGAGCTTTTTCACTTCAACTGATTAATATTCAGCCTTCCAAAATTTCATTTATTGTCTGTCTTGTTACTATGAAATTCTAGCCAAAGATTGGTGAGGTCCTATGGCTTAAGATTTTTACTAATAATGAATATGAGTATTAACCTGGTATTTTAAAGTCATCAGAAACAATTCCATGGTTCTGATAATATCACTAGCATCTTTTGTTAGTTATGTGTCCCGCGTTGGGTGTCCCGGCTGGATGCTTTATGTTGCAGCCTTCGTCTGGTCCTTACCTTAAACTTGCGAGAGGGTATCATTTACAGCTATTTCATAGACACAAGAACAAAAGTGAAAAGGTTAAATATCTCCCCCAAGGTCACAGTGGCAGGTTAGGATTCAGACATAATTCCCTGTGCCTCTAAAGTCTGGGCTAATACTTTTGATGGTGCTAGCCAACAGTTCTAAAATTTGAACTAAAAATATCAGATTGAAATCCTTCGTGATTGCCTTCTTAAACCTCAAAGTAGTGCCTCAGGATGGCAACTGGCCTCTTGGAACCCTGGCTTTGGGCACGAGGCAGAAAAGAGGTTCTCCCCTCTTGATGGTGCCCTAGCGGTTCTAGCTTCCCCATCGAGGACTGGTAGTTAATTCCGTATTACATTTGTGAGCCTTGCCTAAAAGAGAATCTTCTAATTCACCCTATGTGACAGCGTAACATACCAATGTCATTATTATGCAATTTATTAAGAAGAAAGCCTGTGTGTGTGGGGAGGGCACATTCAAAAAATGTCATGCTAATTTTATCCTTGGGAGAATTTGGAATAGTTGTTGCCTCTTCTGATCTTCAGTTTCTCTGGCTGGGAGAGAGATAGGGCTGCAATCCCAGTTTAAACAAGCCATCTTCGATTTCCCCAAGTCAGTCACTGAGAGGCAGGGACTGAAATCCTGAGTTCTGTCTTGCCAGACACTCACCAAGAAGGCCCCTCTTCCAGAGCAGGAGCAACATCTAACATGACCCTGGGGCTGCAAACTTCTGCCCCAGAGCAAAGTAGAAAACCAATTTATGTAGAATTAAAAGCTATTTGCTTGATCCATCACTTGCTCCCACTCTGGTCTACTTTCAACTGTGACACATTCAGCTGGAATTACAGGCTGCCTCTCAGTCCGGCACTGGGGCATAGAACCTATCTACGCACAATCACGGAGCATAAACATTACAGAAAAATAATGACTTCGGAAGTGGGCACCCTATCCAAACACAAGCTACATGTGTGTTCACAGATGGAAACTAACGGCTGTTTACCCTGAAGGCCCCATAAGAAAAATGCAGTCACCTTTACAGTAAAATGCAACTTACTATTCAACATGCAACAAACTGACAGAAAAGAGAGAGCTGGGAATGAACTCCAACAGAGAGCTCTTATAGCATCTCAGATTTCTTCGGGAGGGTCCAGGCCATTCAAGAACTGTGCAGCCCCCAACCCACCCTGGCCGAACTCTACGATGGATCAGATCATAAGACCAGTAGGAAAGGGCAGCAGGCTCAGTACTTTGTCCGGTAGGTCGGGGAAGAGAGCTTGTCTGACATCACTTTGTGTCTCACTCTGGAAGCCTGCTTTGTAAAGGCAGAAATCTAATGTTGGTTAAGTGAACAAAAGAAACAGGTCCAGGTTTTGTATGGCAAAAGGTTACGTAACAGAGTAAAGTTAATGTAAACAGGCTCCAGCCACACCAGAGCAATTCAGTCCATTTCCCGGATGCAACAAATAAGAGCACGCATTCCTTGTCAATGTGTTACAAAATGACAACAAAAGCCATCCCAAGTTTCCTGTTGAGAGATGCCAGCAGGTACTGACAAAAGCTTAACAGTATCTCTCTGAGACTGCTGTGGTTTAGCACACTGTCAAAACAGGATACTATTTAAATTAAAAATTTACTGATTCAAGTTCAGAAAAACCCTGCTTTGCTGTTTTTATAACCAAATTCGTGGGTGGGGAAACTTTGACCTTTATTTTTTCTTTTTTTTATGGCACCTTATATGGGTCTGAGAAGGTACTATATTTAGCAAGCTAGTTTTGAGAACTAAGGTGTCTAAGCAAGATGACTATCACTTTCTATGAATTACTGTACATGTGAAATCATGGGCTTGTTACATTATGCAAAAGCAACTCAAGTGAAACAAACAAAAATACCTGTTTGCATACATAAATTTTGTAAAAATCTCTGTGGGGAGAAAAAGGGGAAATACACAAAGACTCACCACAGCATAACGTGCTTCCCAAGTGAATCTTGTTCAGCATGCAAGAGTATTTCTTTAAAGAAGAAGGCTAAGCCAGGACTACAAGACTATGGTCAAGAGAGCAAAGCTGTCAACTAGAAACCGTGCCCTGGTGGACGGATGGAGCCTCCATGAATCGTGGAAAACGGAGCCAATAGTGTATTTCTGTCTCGGGGCATTTCCACTTGCTGTTCCCTCCATCTGAAATATTCTTCTTCCAGACACTTGCAAGACTCAATGCCTCACTCAGTAGAGGTCTCTACTTATTGGTCCCTTTCTCAAAGAGGTCTTCTCTAGCCGACCAACTGAACATGGGGATCTCATGACCACTCTCTACATATTAACCAGCTTTGCTTCCTTATTAGTTTCCATCATCGCTTGACACCTGCTGATTACTTTCTCTTTTGCTTACTGGTTTAACGTCCCATTAGAATATAATCTCTGTGAGTTCAGGGGCTCTGTCTGCCTCGTTTACCTGAGGCTCCTGGTAGAGTAGTCTAGGCCAACGCAGCCCCCCAGTCATTTGTTGGATGTTGAACAAGGAATCTCATGAACATCTAGTCAAGTCTCTGAAAAGGCTTGTTCTTCTTTCCACCTGATGACCTAACTACTTAACTGGCCATGGAACAAAAAAAAAATCATCCCAATAATGCCAATGACCTCCAAGACACCGGAGAGGCAGGTGGATAGAAATAATGAACTACTTATTTTGCCCTAAAATCATTTTCAGATTATCTTCTCAGGTCTCACAGCTTTGAGAGTATGTGGCCTCTCAATGTTCACGGGGGAAAGACTGGAAGAAATTTGTAGAACGTGAGAAAGAAGTCTAATTCCACAAATATCATGATGCAATTTGTCTCTTCTTTTGTCGATCTTTCTTTCTTGTCACTAGAAAATCTTTTAATGGGGTGAACAATAATTTCACCAATGGCTTTGAACCAACATTGTACCCGTGGTCAGGCCACATGCTGACCTTTAACCTTTCTTCTGTCCAACACAGCTGAGGGATGTGTCACATTACTACCTGTCACACTGGCTCACTCAAGCAATAGCTCTAAATAGGGCTCCTGGGAAGGTTAGTATTGGTGGTACCCAGCCTCCAAGACAGGCCCAAAGATTCCCACCACCTGGTATTTACGCTTTACGTAGTCTCCTCCAACACTGTGTCAGGACTGGTCTGTGTGACGAATAAGCATGGCATAAGTAATGATATGTGATGTCCAAAGCTAGATCCCAGAAGACTTGGATCCCTCTGGGGAAGCCAGCTGCCATGTTATGACACACTCAAGCAACCCTATGGATAGGTCTTCATCATGGGGAACTGAGGCCTCCTGCCAAAAGCCACATGAGTGAACCATCTTGGAAATGGATCCTCCAGCCTCACATTTTAACTACAATCTCTTGAGAGACTAGGAGCCAGACTACCTTGCTAAGTCACTCCCATAGTTCGAGCCCACAGAAAACATGTGAAATAATAAATGTTAACATTGTTGTTTTAGGTCACTAAGCTCTGGGCTGAGAGTATCCAGACCTCACAAGGGAAAATGTGTATCGTCTTTGCCATATGGAATCCTCACTGCACAGAGTCCTCGTTAAGAAAGCAGAGTTCCCATTTTCACATGGGCAGACAGTTACAGCAAGATATCCAGTCTATCATCAGAATGCACAGATACAAAGAACCCAGAATTCCCAAATCCCTGGGCTGTAGTTGGCCTGTTATAGAGCAGTGAAAACCTCCCAGACTCTATGTTGAATCTGTTAGTGAAGCTTTTGGCCACTGAGAAGAGAGATCATCAGTAGAGAGGTTTGATAACTGAAAGAAGTTATAACCAGCAAGCTATTGGAAGACCATGGCAAGGTCGAAGGGGGCAGCATTTTTCAACTCTATACAACTGGTGCTATACAGGAATGTTGCTGGAGCTCCTGATTTTGGGGGGGGGGGGAGGAGCTGGAAAATGGTATTTTGATGGAAAAATTCCAGACTGTTTCACCTTTGCAAATAACTCCTCAAAATGTTAAACATCGTGTGTGCAAATGGAATAGTATCTAGCCTGGGGACCATTAGTTTGCAGTCTCTAATGGAGAATCAATTTGTGCTTCCCTTGTTCTTCTCCCAATATAACATAAATCTCAAAATTCCTATTTTCAATACCTTTCATTTCCCTAAATGTCTTTCCCTTTTTTTTGTTGGACAATTCCATGTTTTTTAACAAAACATCACTGCCCTGTTTGTACCAACGTTGTCATGCTGGCTGTTAGAAAACATTTGTCCCTTTTTTCATAAATGCAGTAAATAATGTGATAATACAGAAGTGAAAGAACAAGTCTTCTGCAGGTGTGAAGAGAACCACCCTGGGGGAAAAAGGCACAGGGCAATGAAGAGTAACAAATTACTTAGTCCCCAAGAGAGGCATTTCAACTCTGACCAGAAGCCTTCATCAAAAGAAGACTTTAAAATCCATTCTTCCCTTCCCAACACATCAAGGCCCAAGAAAAGTAGTCATTACAAGGAAATTCAAGTATTCCCTGGTCCTAGTGATCCATATATGACTACGAAGTCAAAGAGAAAATAATTGTACAACTTCCTCCTTAGTTTGGAGAGGGGAACTAGGAGGGGGTCAGAGTAATTCTCACACACCCTGTCTGGTCTTCTCAGCAGCCACAGCTAACTCTGCCATCACAAGAGAGGGAGAGCCCTGTACAGAGGACCTGCAGATGCGAACATCAACACATCAGCTGTAGAGTCTTCAATTCATCTGGTGTGTATGAAAGATCGTGAGATGACAATTGAGCTATGACCTCCATTCTAAATGCAATTTGCCCTGAAATGCAGATAGGAGATGAAAACTGCCATTCTCTGCCCATCTAGTGCCATTGAAAAGTCTCAATATTACAGAAAATTCCAATTCTTTTTGGGCAGGTCAGCCTAGGATCTCATAAGTGATAAGCTACAACCAACATCATAATGAGGATGATTAGAAGAGCAGCTGCAAGAATAAGCAACATTCTAAGTGTGATGTGTCAGATTATATATTTGACATAGATATATAATTAATACATCGAACTATATCTAACAATCTTCCAATATAATCAGATGGGTAGATATTTCTACCTTATAGAGAAAGTTTAGAAGCAAGCTAACTTGGACAAGGTCATACAACTGATAAATAATAGTTTTTACATTTGGGTCTATCTCCTTCCAAAGTCTTGACAGCTAAGCTTTGTTGTCTACCTCATCAATACCTGAAGCTAGAGATGAAGGGCAACCCCAAGCCTTTCCCTAACCAGTAAACATATTCAACCAATGAACTTAATGCTCTTATTATTACTGTTATTAATCTAAATGGAAATACAATTTTTTTTTCATTGTTGACCAATAACAAAGACCAATAAAGCTCACACCTGGGAGGCAGGTATGAGAAGCACATGTACGAACAGGATTTGGATGCCCGAAACAAGGTTCAAGAATTTGGCTTTTACAGAAACCAACAGGAAACCAGGGTGTGCCAGTCCTTACCCCTGAGAGAAACGGAAAGAACAAGGACCCTTGTGGGACCCTAAGAGCAGTATCAATGGAAACTCAAGGTCACATTCCTCCCCCTCAGATTGAGGAAAGGAGGAGGCTGGTCTGTGGGACCAAAGCCAACCTTCGATAGAAGGAAACTTTCAGAGGAAATGATTTAAGCTTTTTTGGTGAGAAGGGTATTTTTCAAATGCCTTTTTGAAGTTCTTATTTCCATCTTAAGTCGACACAAATAAAAATAATCATCAGTTTTCAAAGGGTCTTGTGGTTCACTGTGGGGGAGGGAGTTTGGCTTGGTTTCCTCCAGTGGAGCTTCCAGGTCTTTGGATTTTTTTTTTTTCCTATATGGAGGAAAAACTTGAGCCCCGAGGGAGAAAATGGAAGCAGTAGATGTTCCCAGTGATTGCTGCAGTACTGTCCTGACCTGACAGCCATACAGTGAAAGAAGGATGGAGAAAATCTAATACGTGGCAAGGACTCAGAGAGATAAACTTTAGGGATCTATGAAGAAGCCACATTAAAAGAGACAACTTTTTGATCTTTCATTGGGAGAATAAATTTACCAAAATGTTTCAAAAGCCAAAGAAAATTCTCAAATAGCATTGTCCAGCAGAATTTTCTAAAATGACAGAAATGTTCTCTGCTTGCATTGTCCAAAATGGTAGCCACTAGTCTCATGTGGCTATTTAAATTTAAAGTAAATACAATTTTAAAATTCAGTTCTTCATGGGCATTGGTCACAATCTCAAGTGCTCTGCTCCCTTATGTTCCCAAAGTTCCCTATATTTACATCTATTAGTGCATTTATTATATTGTATTAATTCCCTCTGTGCAGTTTCAACCCTAACATAGGGACTAAGGGATAGTCAGTTCGTACTCCAGTGCTAAGCAGGGTCCAGTTCACGATAAGTATATAAGAAATGTTAATACGGATGAATAAATAGATGGGTAAATGAATGACTTGATCCTCTATGTTCACATTTACCCCCTGAGGCCTTGCTGTCAGATAGAATCGCTATATCGTTTCCACCAAATTTTAATACCAAATGAGTTCTAGATCTTGATGAAGATAACAATTATATTAATAAAGATCAAAATGAGACTTAGATCTTGTTGGTGGTGATGATTATAATAAAAATCAATAATCTTCTCATCAAAATGCTATGCTGTTGGCTCCCAATAACTTCGTTCTCTAGTCCTTTCCCTTGAAGCCTTGCCTTTTTTCCAACATCAGGTTAAAAAAAAAAAAAAGTTTTCTTGTCTTCATCTATCTTTCTGTGTAAAACAAGTAAGTGACTAGACATCCAAGCTCTTCCTCCCAAAGATATCCCAAATATCAAACCCGAACTTCTAACTGTAGAATCAAATCAAATGTTTTCTGTAAAAGGCCAGGTAGTAAGTATTTCAGGCTTTTGTAGGATATATAACTACTCAAATCTACTGGAAACAGCCACAGTTAGCAAAATCGAGGTGTGGTTCTACTTCGAAAACACTTTATTTGTGAACATGGAAATCTGAATTTGGGTAATTTTCATGTTTCATGAAATATTATTCTTCTTTGGATTTTTTCAACCATTTAAAAAAGTAAATGGCTTGTAGGTCTTGCAAAAACATCTGCAGGATTTGGCCCGCAGGCCTATGTTTGTCAACCTCTGTTCTAAGGACCGCTCAGAGCTCATATGCTTCATATTCCAGTTAAAGGTCCCGGAGTCACAGATATCGTGACACTGACGGAAATCAACCCGTCATTGTAGACAATGAGATAGTCAAGGGCCTTACAGTCTAACAGCTCCTGAGGCCAACTGGGAGCCAAACCAGGGAAGTGTTGGTTTCAAAGGGGGTGGTGGTACATGGTGGACATGAGGGCAATCCTTGCCCAACCAGCCTGGTAGCAGTTCCAGTCTTGTCACCATCAGATGAGCAGAAAGATGAAGGCTCAGCTGGTTATCAAGGTTCTTTCATGAACCAGTTTTGTCCAGACTTCTATTAGTCAAAATCCTGATCTCCATAAGAGTTTCTGCAAGCCTGTTAATTATGCCTTTGATCTGAGTTACATTATCTTCAATTAAGCATTAATATATTGTGCATGAACTGACACCGTGTCATGCAAAATGGTAAGGCTTCTGGAATACATTTCCAAAGCCGGTATTCTAAATAGAGCTGTGTAGGCAGTGAAATATTTATTTTCAAATTCATCTGTGTACATTTTCAAAATTACTGCTCTCTAAATTTTCTTTGAAATGTCTGACCTGCTGTTCGTAAGTCAAAAAATATAATCTCTCTTTTGTGGAACTCCAATTGGTAAATTGTTTTTTTTTTTTTTTTTTTTTTTTTAAAGTTAGATTGGCTACTTGCTGTTAGATGGTGGGTATTCAGGCCTCAAACAGCTAGTGTTACCTTTAAAAAAATTGCCCCAAATGCCCTGTGGACCTCATTGACCAGGCTGCTGTCAGACCATTTTGCCTTCATCACTGAACAGTCCCCAAATTTCCAAACAGTGGCAGACTAAAGAGGCATCTATTTGTAAAAAGTGAAGTCAAACATGAATATGGTAATATATACAGGTAAAGAGGTCCAAGGAGCCCAGTTTGTCTTTTTGGTTCTATGTTGTTAGGTTTTTCTTTCTGTATTTTGCAAAAGGAGCAGAGCGGGTATTTGTTTATAAAACAGTGAAAGAAGAAAGGTCCTGGATAAACACAGACTCTACATTTTAAATAACATTCAAGTTCCTGAATGAGGTATGCCCTAAACTCCTAGAAAACAGGTGTGATGCTGACATGTAGGCCAATTTCAACACTTACCTGAAAGGTATCCAAATGACTTTGGTAGGAAATCAAGTTAGTGATCTTGTGAGACTTACAGTATTTCCCAATTTGGGCTGGCCTGGAAATGTCATAAAAATGGGCACGTATCGTAAAAATGTAGTCTACGGGTCCGTTCCAAAGCAGAAATACACAACTGTATAGAGAAGAGGAGATGAGCTGTGCATTTTAAATCCCCAGAAAGACCTTCAACACGATACCAACTAGATTATCCTTTGTCATCATTCCCTGGATCTCTCAAGTGGACTCCAAGGTCAGGAGGGTGGCCTACCTAATTGTTACATAGGCCGTTCAGCCTCTAGTCAGTCCACTGCTATATCCTGGGCAAATTACCCAAGGGCAAAAGCCAAGACTCCTGACCAAGGGTTTGCTAACATCTTCTGATTGATTGCAAATTACTCACACTGGTGAGATGGAGTCAGAGTTCATTTCTACTACCCTAGGAGGAGACTAAGGAACAAATGAGGGGAAGACAGAATGAAAGAGACACTGAGATTCTGAGTCTGCAAGGAACTTAGCTGTCCCCGTGACAAGTAGCCTTCAATCGTGCGAGTGCATAAAAAGTACTTAGGAAGGCTTTTAAACATACCCATGCTTGGGCCCTATCCCAAGATTCTTATTTGGTAGAGTTCAGGAATCTACCTAGGATATGAAAAAGCTTTGAGCCCTAGATCTTGATGATGATAAAAATTATATTAATTCTGATGCGCCTCCAGGGTTGAGAACCACTGACTAATCTTTTGTAGATAAGAAACTGAGACTTAATAGAGGTAAGTCACTTTGTCAAAATCAGACATGCTTGGATTCAGAAGGCAAACAATGGAGAAAATCCGCACTGCCACATGACTGAGCATGGCAGGAGGGCTCTGTGGGGGAGGAGTGCCATTACATCGTAGATTCAAGGGGAGCCATTCACATTGTAGACATCTCAGATCCATGTAATGATTGAGAAAGGATCTCCAGATCAAAAGATGTTCTTCTGACAGACAAAGTCAGATATATCATGAAAATACCCTGACGGATGGCAGTAAGGTGTCTTGAAAGCGTGCTTTCCTTACTTTCACACAAGTATGTGGTCTGGACTAACGAAGGCCCTGCCAGCTAAGTCCGTTTCCCTGAATTTCAAAAAAATTACTAGTTTCACCCTCACACCCACTGATAGCACTGTGTAGACAGATGTCAGCCTAAGAAGACAGAGAAGAAGAAAAGTTGAGTGTTGGGGGGCACCACTGTGCAAGTTAGGAAAAGATGCCCCTTCCTCCACGCAGATGCAGGTCCCGTCCCACGTCAGGGTGCAGAGCTTGGTAAATGACTGCTATATGGCAATCCTCACTAGCCCTGTCATTCAGGTAACTTCATTCAATGAACAAGCTGCAAGATCCTATCTGGTCATCTAAAATAGAGGTCCGTAAATTACAGTCCAAATCTGGTCGACTGCCTGTGTCTGCATAGCCCTTGAGCTAAGAATTGTTTTTGTATTTCTAAAGAGTTGGAAAAAAAAATCAAAAGAAGAATGTTTCGTGGAATGTGAAATTACACAAAATTCAAATTTCAGTGTCCACACATACATTTTTATAGGAATATAGCATGCCCATTATTTATGTCTTGTCTATGGTTGCTTTTGCAGAGTAAATATTGCCGAAGAAACAGTATGGCCCACAGAACCCAAAATATTCACTATTTGGGCCTTACAGGAGAAGTGTGCTAACCCCTGGTCTAAAGGAAGAAAGAGTTGACTATTAAGCCAAATTCCCTTTGTAGATTTAATGAAAAGTTCCAAGCAAATATGGCAGGTGAAATAGTTTCTTTATATGTACAAACTTGAAACTGAGACGACAGAGGAAGGTCAACTTCATTACCTAGCCACCTTGACAGTACCTTTAAATGTCATCAATCAGTATGTGCCTTGCATGACTTGCAAGGGCTCATTATAAATTAGAGCACATGGGCCCCTGACACGATCCAGGGATTGTAACAGGACTCTGGTGACGTAACATGATAAAGGAGATTTCTCTGTACAGCGCTATATGGCACAGAGCTGGAGAATTTCCAAGAAATTTAATTTCCAGAGTGCCACCTTTGACTATTCAAGATAATTTTACCCAAGCACCGGGCATCCTTGAAGAAAACTTTATCTTTTCTGGAAATGCTTGTCACTGCGTGTCGTCCTCGAAAATATAAATTTGCAGCTATTTTTTCCAACGAGACAGACTAAATCCAGGATGTAGATTTTCCAATTAGACTCTTTCTAAACATCTGTTGGTAGGCTGCATTTAACGTTAGTTGTTTGAGCAAAGCGCAATTTGATTAGACTGTCTGAAACCAAGCCAAAGTCTGCAAAATAATAGCTCAATTAAATTGTGTTTTGCTTTCATTTGTCTTAGATTTTCCTGAGTGTGATAGTGTTGCAAATAATCAAGTAAACCAATTCCTTTCAAAATGAGAGATTTCGGGAGATTTTCTATCCCCCTCCAAGTTCTTGTAATAATCTATTCCATCTTCGCTATGCTTCACTGAACTTAATCTTGACACCAAATACATTTCTGTACTTTGCCTTTGGTCTCCTTTGTCTATACTTATGAATTAAAGTTCTATGCCATTAATATTATACCTTAAACAGATTAGCGAGTGTACAAAGGCAAGCACAGAACATCAGGGCAGTCAAACAGCACTGTAGGAGTCTTGTGATTTTCATTCCATACTTGGCAGGATTCATGTCACCGACCCAGTGGAAGATTTGGGCAGGAAGGACACTGGATTCTTGCAATGCTTTCCAGTCTTGAAGGGTTCCGTAAGATCTGTGAACCTGGAACTGGCCTGCAGCCTCATCCCCTCAAGCAGCATCAATTTTTTGTCCTTCTTGGCTTAGGCATTTCACTATCTCATTCATTCGTTCATCACACATGCATTCACTAATTCACGAAGGAAAGAGAGACCTACAGATGGCCGACCCTGTGCCAGGCAGCTGCAGAATGGCACAGCTTCTACATTTCAGATTAGGAATTAATTCCTCGGCTGTTAAGATGACCTAGCATTCATTCGTATACAATTCTGGAAAGACAAGGACAAAAGGAAGACCTGGAGAGGAGTTTCAGAAGAACATGACCCTCATTTATGCCAAAATTGACACACTGAGGAAAACCATGCTCCACGTGGATAATGCTGATGACAGCAGTAGCAGGGATAACGGCAGCAGCTAACATTTATTAAGCGCCTGTTGTGTGCCAGGCACTGTTTTAGGCTACTTCGGTGCAGGAACTCAGTTAATCTTCTTAACAACTTCATAGGATAGACACGCTGGTTATCCCTATATTAGAGATTAGGGGCTTGACATCTTCCCATCAAGGCTGGTTAACTGCAAGTTGACTACGGGCAAGAGGACAGTCCCTGTTACAACATATGCTTGGATAGGGACTGGTATCAAGGCAATTAAAATCTAATGTCGAGTTTAGTAGGTATTCATTTTCCCTCTAAAAAAGAGTTTACATACTTATGAGAAGAGCTCACTTTTCTGAGAATCTACTATGTGCCAGGCACTGCGCAAGCACTTCTCATGCACGAATTACTCCAGCCTCACAATCGCCTTCAGGTAGGTGAGGTAATCACCTCTACTCTCTAGATGAGAAAACAGAAACAGAGAGGTTAAGCTACTTCTCCAAGGTCACATAGCAGTTTAAGTGTGGTGCTGGGACGTAAGCCAGGCAGCCTCACATCAGAAATCATGCTATTAATCACGATGTGCCCCCTCGCACAGTGTTCTGAAACACAAATCTCTGAAACTCTCCACCACCTTGCTGACCAGTGTGGTGAGCCACTGTACAAGATCCTGTGCCTTAAAAGGCACATCACACCTCAGTTTTGACTGTGACTAGGTATAGTTTCAGGATAAGAATACGATTTGCTCAGTCTTAGGTAAGTATATAGGGGAGACCACAAAGTACATGGTTACCACTGAATCTATCAAGCTTCCCGGGGGGGGGGGGGGGATCCCAAGTACCTCTCTACTCTGGTATGCGATCAAGAGACTATATCAGTTAAGTCTACATCAAGCTTGGCGAGTAGAAGATACCCATATCACCACTCCCAACTGCGGTGCCCATGGCAGACATGGCTAATCAATCATGGCAATCGATTGCAGAGGCCATCCTAATCCTAGAACCCTGCAAACAGCACTCCAGGCAAGACCACTTGGCACCTAGATCAAATGAAACCTCTTCATCTATGTGGCTCAGACTCCCAATTCTGTTTCTAGAATATATAACAATTCCTTTATGCTACCAAATAAAGAACAACCCAGACATAATTTCACCAATCTCTTATTAAAAGGGGCTTCATTAGGTCTGATTAGGCAGCTCTTCCTCATGCAAACAAAGGAATGTCTTGGCTGTGGATCCAATGTCCAGAGAAGATGAGAAGAAACCCGCTAGGCTGCAGCCGTAGATAGCAATGAAAAAGAAGCATGGGACAACGTAGCAGAGAATTTAGATCTGGGAGAGCATAGCATATCACATGGCTTTTAATTTCCTTTTGAAGAAAACAGAGATATAATTCTCTTGGAATGAAACTCAACACACAATTTAATCACCAGAGTCTTCTGTCTAACTGGTAGGTGACAGAATAAGCAATATTTACAAACCTGGATTCTGGGGACTTTGAAATGTTATCACATGGACTGTGCTTGTACTCCCCTCCTGACAGAAGGAATCATGCTTCTGAATCTCCCTCTTCCCCCCTCCCCAGTAAGAAGACTACAACCTTCTCAGGACATCTGATTTAATCCAAAGCTAGAACACTAAGAAACGAGACAGAAAGCAGCAGAATTTACACTTGGTATGGTAGATAAGAGAGGGCCGCTGGAAGTTTTTGAATAGGATTTTGAATAGCATTTAGAGAAAGCTGAAAGCAATAAGGAGGATAGGAGATATGCATGAACAACAAGAGATGCTCTGAGGGGCCAGAGGAGGATAGGCTAGCATTCTTTGCCAAGATGTAGGCATGTGCCAACCGAAGGTCTGAACTCTGGAACAAGGTAGCAGCAGGGGAGACACGGAGAAAGGAATGGACAGAAGACACCCAGTGGAAGGAAAAATGGCAGATCTGATGATGGATAATGTGGTGAGGATGAAGGAGATTAATAAGTCAATGATGACTCATGACTCTGACTAATAGAGCCTGGTGACAAAAGTGATCAGTTGAATTAGAGATAATTGCAATAAATACCTCTAAACCAATGCTGAGCAGAGAGCCACAGACAGGCAATTAGGAAGGGGTACAAACAGGCGTGGCCTCATGGGTGTAGAGGTAACAGGATGGGCAAAGCCAATGGATACACACCATTGGAGAAGAGCAAAGGAAGGGAACTTTGGGAAAGGAATGAACTTGCCTTCTGGACAAGAACTGGGAAACCAAAACGCCGGGGGGCGGGGGGGGGGGGGGGGGGGGGGGTGGGCCCGACTTGAAGAACTTTGAAAGAAAGCCATTTCCAGAAAGCTGAGTTAACCAGAGGATGACCTAGCTACAAGGAAGTCAGACAGGTTGAGGGGAGGATGGAGACCTGGCTGCTGAATTTAGTGACAATAAACCTCAAGAAAATGAGGAGGAAAAAAGCCAGAGACGGGGGAGGTTAGGAAGGAAAATGGCTGGTTAAAAAAAAAAAAAAAAAAAAAAAAAAGTTGAAGCAGCAGGCAGAATATTCAGGTTGTAAAAGCTTGGTAAGCAAAAGGAGCTAGGGAGAGTAACGGGGAAGGATTGAGTCATCCGAAGTCTTTGAACGACCCATTTAAAATCCACATTCTACCATTCGACACCGATAAAAGCTGGGCTCTGTCTGCTTGAATGTTTACCAAATTTCCTCAATAGGATGTAACATAAAAGGACAAGGGCTGATAGTCTTTGCCCAATTGTGCGCTGGCAGCTTTAAATTCGACTACTTAAGTAGTTAAAAATCTGTTCTTTCGATGAAGGGGGAGAAGTTATGAATAGAAGGGAGCAGGCCTAGACCCTTTAGAAATGACTAGTGCTCAGTCTCCATAATTCACTGGGCAGTAATTTCAAACTCAAACAATCGCAACAGCAGGGGCGGCTGAAGTCCACCCCAAGTTCAAAATGGGATATGTTCTCTTTAAAATTTTGAGAGCGACTAAATATGACAACCATCTGATGTATGAAAATTATTCACAACCAAAAACAGACAGTCTGGAAATAGCCGGGATGACTTCATTTAGACAGAATTACCCGAATCTGTTTCTAATATACACAGTACACATAATAAATTTTTACAATATGACAAGGAAAACAAACTTAATAAAAGTTCCCGATCTTTTGTTACACAAGCATGCTATATCCATGCTATGTTTATAATAGTTTGCTCATGATATCACAGCTCAGTAACAAAGGCCCAAGCAATACAAAAACTGTTACTAGGCATGACATCAACTCACAACTACCGTAATTACATCGGTACACAAATTTCCCAAACTGTACATTTTCCAAACTGCTTCTCAATTTCAACGGCTGCCTTTAGACAATTACTTGCAGAGTTGTCTGCAGACTTTGAGTAATACCCGCCTTTCTTCTCTTTCCCAAGCGTCATTTCCCTTTAGAAAGTGCATATTTCAATTACAAGCACTATTTTTCAAATATGCCCATAAACATATGTCCAAATTAGGAGACAGTGTGGTCTAGTGGTTAGTGACAAGCCATAGGCATCAGCAACTCTGATTCTGTTCCTTTCGCTGTCCCCTGCTTGCTAGGCCCAGGCAGTAGCTCACGGAGAATCGGTAGAATGGAACGGAGAAGAGCACAGAGTCTCGAGCCAGACTATCTGGGCTGCAAGCCCAGCCTGGCCACTCAATGGCTGTTTGGCCCCGGGCAAGTTAACTTCTCTGTGCCCTCCATTCCTCATCTGTAAAATGGGAATAGTAATGGAGTCGAACCCCCATAGTTGTCCGGCTGCTGGAAAGTTCAGCCTATGTGCTTGCTATTTAATATTATTACTACTGCATTTGTGGGACTCCGTTTCCTGCTTGAAAACTCGGCTCAAGTTGTCCTAACCCACGGTGAATTGGGTAATTTTTCTAATGTGAGGATGAGGATTTCATCTTGGTCATGTTACCTGGAGAGACTGAAGTGCAATGAATAAAGTCTGAATGAATTCATTAACTCCATAGGTTCTGTACTACCCAATAGCTACAGAAGTGAAAATGTTATTTTGTAGAAATGGGTGTTCATCGTATTTCTCTAATGGTTTGCTTTCACGTTCCTGCAGCTCATGTTGATAAATACCTCTAAACCAATTGAAATAATCAGCATAGGGGGAAAAGATACTGCCTTGTGATTTCGGAAGCCTAGTTCTCCAAGGACCGAACTTTTTGAGCCCATCCGATATGCACGACCTCTGTCTCACTGCCTTGCACGGTCAGTTGGCTCTCCCGACCGGGCAGGGCGCCAGGGGAGTGCGACTACCCCCATTGTCACTGCTGGTCCGTGGTGCTTACACCAAATGCTGTTATTCTAGGCTTCAGGAAATTTTCTAACCACTGGACAGGGTCCAATGCTGTGTGCTAATGAGTTTCAGATTGGAAGACTTCACTGTGCATGTGTCAGAAAAGTGCCACGGTTTATGGTGGGGTGGGGGCAGGGAAGAAAAGACACAGAAAAGGGAAGAAAAAACAGTAGTTAAAAAATGCTGGCTACTCAAATTGACAGGGAACGTGACCTCTGCACTTCATCAGAAATTCCTGCAGACTTACAAAATAAAGGAGTTTGCTTTTATCACACACTGTGAGACTCATATGGAAAAATGGAAAACACTACATCACTTGACCTCGGCGTGCCCCCTTTCAACCACAGACGAATATTGTGTACAAAAATTCTAAATCAACTTAAGATGTTCAAAAAAAAAAAAAAAGCTTTAATTTTCTGCATTAGACTTGATGATGACTATTTTGGTTCCTGAGATTTTGCTCTGAAGATTCACAAAGGAAAAGGACTCATAATTCCAGGAAGAGCATTTTATCACTTGGGGAATAATAATGTGGTGGCGTCTCTCAGGTAGGCACATCATGGTCTCTACTTCCCTACAGTCCCGAAAAAATAACGAGCAAGTCCCACTTACCCAGGTTTGAAAGTCACCCAAGACTGAATCATGATTATTTGCTTACATTAACAGAACATTAAAACCAATTTTAAACAACTTAAGAAAACTCCAGCCATCTTTCCTTGGTGATTCACATCTCTGGGAAGCTTTTTCTCTCCCTTTAAGGAAACCAAGAGCCTTGATAACAAGTCTTCTCATTATGCTATCACAGTCTATCAAAGAAGAATACCTTCTTGGGAGAGTCTAACTCACAGGACTTCTTTTGAGTAATGAGATTACATTTCAAAAAAACAAAACAAAACAAAACAACTTTTCTCTTTTTTTGGCCACTTAGTACCGGCGACTTTAAAAATCCAACCCTTTCACATCCTCGAACTGTCACCAACATTTTTTCAGACGATGTCAATAAAATTGATTGCTTGCAGTTCTGATTCTGCTCTGCACATGGAAACAATATAATTTGTTTTAAAGTATTTTCGATGGGGGCGGAAGGAGAAACAGAACCTCAGCAAGCCTATCCACAACACTGGGGTGGGGTAGGGAACAAACTAGAAGCATAGTAAATGGTCTGAATATTACGGTCTGCTGGAAACTTTGACAAAAATTCCCGATGTATAAACCCTAAGCCTTGCTGTTGTGCTGACTGATAGGTCTTCCTGTCAGATATGAATGATGTTTCTGGAACATTAATACGTTCATTAAATTCTAACTCCCTGTACTTAAAAATATTCTGTACTTCGGCTCAGAGGCATCTTGACAGCTTTGTTGTAATCATATATGTGAGGCCCCCAGACTACACAGTTGTTGAGATGCCTCATACCTACAAGCAATCTGTTGCTTTTACAAGTTTAATCTAGGTATTAAGGAGCTGACTGTGGAACCATGTCGGTTCGACATCTTCAACTCAGTTGTATATCATAGAAAACCACTCTGGGTGGTGACGGACTCCCATGATGCCCCACAACCAGGCACACCTCTAACTCCCTAATCTGTAATACTACAAAATATGGCTTGGGTTTTTTTCCCCCCTTCTTTTTTTTCCGAAGCGCAAGTGGACGACCAGCAAGGGTCCGACAGTGTTATTCCTAATTACCTTTTTTTTTTCACTCTTGATCCTGTGGCTCTCATAATTAGTTACCTGGGGCTGCAATCCAATTTGAAGTGATGACAAGAAAGTGATCCATGAAAAAGTAATAAGTTAAATCCAATTTCAGCCTTCCTCTAATTAAATGCACATGGAGCTAATGACTCCAACCCTAGCATTTCAGTGATAATGGTAATTAGTGAGGTGGGAGTCGCTCTCTTTTTCAACACTGGAGGTGTAAACCACAAGGTAAAATGGTAGGAGCACTCTTAATTACATGTGTCATTTTGTCAGCAATTTACACATTTTTTGACCAGTCAAGTATGTTTTTTTCCCCTGTCCCTCCCCACCTCCTAGCCCCAACAATGATTATAACATACCATTCCAGGTTCCAACACATGGAAGCTCGTAAGAGCACTTCAGACTTGAGCATGACAAATAACTTTTCTTTGCTGTTGCTCACCTCTGAGACGCACACAGAGACAAGGTGACAATTAGGATAACGACACAGATCTCAGTCCCCTTAACTGAAATCCGGGTATTTCCAGTGGAACTGGTTTTTGGTGGTTTGGTTTTATTTTTGCTTATGCTATGGAAAAATAATTTGCTTCTTGGTGGCAAACGGGGCGCTCCGTAGCTACTGAGGAAATGTACATGGAAGGAGAAGCTGCAGTGAACTTCCTGATGGCAATACTGGTCGTCCGTGGTCCTAAAACACCTGGCTTCCCACCCTGGTGCTGTACCTGCCTGTGCGCTCTGCAGCAAGTCAGGTAACCTCTGTGAGTTACTTTTCCTTATCCATAGCACAGTTTAAGGACAGTTCCTATATTACAGGGCAGCTATGGGGTTGGTCCACATTCAGCACTAACTAAACATTAATTATCTTTGCCTATAGTGACCTATGCATATGGTGACATGCTTACATTTAAAATATTAGCATCACACTGGAATTTTAATGCTTAGGTGCATGTTGGTAACGTGACCATATAATTAAATGTCCAAACTGGGATGCTTTAAAAGAGAAATGTCAATAAACACACTCCGGCACCAGCCATAGACCAGGGATATCCTGGAAGGACTGGGACACCGGCTCATCCCATATACTGCTGAAGCTGAAATAGCAAAAATAAGCTAATTCATTACATTACAGCTCAGATCAGAAATCTGGAGGCAAGGACAAAACATACTATTTTAGAAAAAAAAAAAAAATTCTGAAAGCAAGAGTATTTGACCTAGGTCACAGGATGGATTTCTTGAGGTTCAGGAAACCCTTATAACTGGATACAAAATTCTGTGTGTGGATGCGTTTTTTTCTGAGGGGCCGGGGTCACTGTTTCTATCATACTTTTAACGGTGTGTGTAATCTGTAAGACTTAATAGCCATTTCAAAGCGTCATTTCTATTTTATTGTTTCTTATCAAGATTCATTTTTTAGGGTTTTGGGACTCTCCAAAGTCATGTGGTAACAATGACATCTTCAACAGTTACCAAAATTTCGACACTTCTTATCAATTTAAGGTCAGGGATGCCAATTCTAGACAACGCTAACTCCAGACATTTAAGAAAAGAAAAAAAAATCTGCCTCCTTCTCCTGAATTATCCGCTTTACTAATTCCGTGCATAGGGATATTGTTTAAGGGTCAGTATTTCAAAACCATTCCATTTCACTATCTACAACATAAAATTGTAGTTTCCTTTAAAGGTTTCCTCTTACCAATTTATTCCTTAGTGAATAACGTGGAAATGATATGGGTACTAAGATTATATGTGGCATTAATGCAAAGCAAAAATGCTGCCTAAAGCATGTTTTATGTAACTGCAAATAAAAATGCTAAAAAAAACACCTGCTGGATCTTGTACTTTAACCTCCTCCGCTTCAAGCAGGAGTCCTTATTATAATCCCGAGCTTCCAACTGGATGACACGGCTGCACTTCCAGTGGATTTCACTACCCTTCCTTCCAGTGAAATGGCCTCCTGGATGAGGGGCTCCCACATGATGTAACCTTGGAAGGGGAAGGATAGGCAGGAGGGGAAAATCTCCGATGACTGGTTTCAAGTTCAAATTCTTTATAGACGGCCTGAAACTGTGGTCAGCTTTCCGCTGTAAGCAACACACAAGGTTTACTTTCTTTCCTAACTTTCATGCTGCCAGAATACACATGTACTTTTACTTTCTTAGGAGAAAATGTGTCATTTGATTTCCTTCCAGTTTATGTACTCGTGCCAACAACTAAAATGCTTAAAGAACCAAAATGAATTACTACCCAGAAACGGTGGTCAAAGTTCCAAAATTCGATCAATAAAATTGCTCATCTACTCACAAATTAATCTTCAGCCAGTAAAGTTACACATTTTCGAGGTTATGAGCACACCTGCACCGTTAAGCATTTATTTCACTTGTTTAAGCAATCTTCAGAAGCATATAAATATTTATAAAAGCAAGCCTACTATTTTTACCCACATATAATTTTCTTTTTCTGCAGCAAAACCTTGTTAATTCTTTTACAACTCATAAGCCTCCTGAAGGCAGGGTCTGTACCCTTGGCAGTTTCATCTGGATAAACATCAGCAGGACGCCCTGTGCGTTGAGGCTGATGCAGAAATGCTCAGCAAGTTGCATTTAATAAATTCAGATCCTCCTGATCCTGAATTTACAATGGGGCCAATTTTCAGTTTTCATTTGTATCATTCATAAAAAATTTGCAAGACAACTCCAGAGACTAAATAAGGGGCGATTTAGGTTACTAAGTAGAATGTTTTTTAAGAACTTCAAAAGCAGTATCTATACCCGATTAATGCCTGCATTATGTAAACCACACGTCGCCCAAGAATGGGGCCAGCTCAGATTGAGTTCTGCATGTGTATCTGGAGAGAGCGTTCCTCTCTCTTATTTACTCTCATCTTCCTGAAATTAGTCCAAATTGCTGATGTTTGACTACATTTTGTGATCTCTATCGAGTAACCACTTAGAGCCTCCTCTAACTTTCCATTCTCTTTTGTTTGTTATCATCAGCCTGTGAAACTGGAGAACGCTGCCAAACATAAAGCAGGGAAGTGTGAGATATGCCTAAAATATAAGTCACAGTATATTTGAGGATTTGGGTTTCTTTCTTTTTTTTTTTTTCCTCAAGCAATCAGCAGATCAAATTCTTCTTCCCTGTCAAGCCTTCCTCTATGCGGAATATCTGAAATTTGCTAAAATAGGTCTCTCAGTGTGGTTATGAAGGGTATGAAGAACAGAAATGAACACTGTTAAGGTTTGTGATAGGAGTTCCCTTTCATTTCAGAGCCACACTGGCTGAGATGCCCCAGCGAGGACATGGAATGGGCGAGATCTCTTTAAATGTGAAGGTTATTCCTACCGCGAATCACCGAGTCTCCATACACATTTTGAGAAGGAGGTAGTATATACCATGTGACCTAGGCTAGTAATTTCTCCTCTCTGTTTGTGGAAGGCCAGCCAACCTAATAAAGCCTGGTGAATTTGCATGACCCTACCAGGCAGCTGACAAGACGCAGTCTATGATGCACATGACGCACACACACATACAGCCAGTCAACCAACTCTTTATTTCCCCCCCGCCCTGATCAGCTCTTAAAGCTGGTCTAAATTCTATGCTTGTCAACTCTCCCACGGAGGGGTAGGAAGGGACTCAAAACATCTTATTTAGCAAAACCAGCATTCAAGATGGCCCCCTCGCCCCGCACTTTTTATACAGACTGAAGTGCTCAGCAGAATGTGTTAGGTTGGTTTTGACACTGTCTTTGCCAAGAAAAATGAAGCTCTCTGTATCATACTCTTCTGGTGGCTAAAAACCTTATAACGGGCAAGAAAAAGAGCCCTCCAAAGGAAATCCCCTGAAACTTTACTTCATATATTTAGCCCTAAAGCAACTTCGTTCATCTTGGAAAAGAAGTTACCTAAAAATGCCATATGTCTTTAAAAAGCAAGTATGAGGGAATATAAGTCTAGTATAAAAAAATTACATATGATATTCAATACTGAAGAGCAGTGCATCAGACAGATTGTGTATGTGTGTACTTTTTAAAATTATCCCTAACCAAAGCTCTACTACGTGTAAGATTCCCACCTCCCCCCCAATAATATATTGTCATTTTTCCAATGCACTTGAGGTCTGATAAATTCAAGAGGACTCACAGTATTTTTAAGGCTGTTAGAGCTCCAAGAGGGAGGCAAAAAGAATGGACAGTCATTTGAATCACTGAGTGACAGGCTGGGCTAGTTCCCTGTATACATTAATAAATTAGAATTTTAATTGTGTCTCTGTCTGCAGGAGATGCCCCAGCACTTTAATATGTACCAACAATTGGCTATGTTCTGGAATCTGCAATGTGGCCTCTGCAGCTGACCTCTGAAACACAATTCCCAGTCTGACTACAGAAACTGTTCAGTTTGATCCTTTCAACTTATTTGAATCCTGACAAATAAGCTCACAGCTGAAAGGTCAACCCAGTCATATTTCATCCTCCAGAACTGTTCTTAAGACATCTGCACAACAAAGCACTTCTTATAGCACCTGACATGGGACCTCAATGACACTATATCTCATTAAAAATGTCCCCAGCACTTACACACATGACAAGGCCTATGGATTGGTGATGACAATTTACCAAATAACTAACTGGTTTTGGAAGTGTTAGTCAACAATGCACATGGTCATCCAACTGTTCCCATCCAGTGTTACTTTACTGCCAAACTTGCCCTAGACAGTGACGGCTTCCCAAGTAGATGTAAAAGAACTAGGACTTGTTCCCGAAACATCAGTTAGATCTTTGCAGGATAATTTGGGAACTGATGTTGGTTCACTCTGATCTGAGAAAAGTAAACACAAGCTGGAATTTGGGTTGACCTCATGGTCAAAGTCACTGGTGCCAAGTTATACCCAACAGCTACCATTTACAAGTTTTGTCCCCAAATGTCCAGTGTGAGAAACTCATCTTTACTTCCTGTTTTGAGGATGCCCACTCTGAGCTATGGAAGCAGTTGAATCACGTAGTACCTGCAAGTGCCCTGTCTCAGATGTGAACACGAACACCCTCCATCAAGTTTCTTTGAATTTTCTGTTACAATTTTCTACTCCAAGTCAAAAATCCAAATTAGATTTTTATGAACTCCTTTTTCTACTCTGTTAGCCCCTGCCCCCAATAGGGCTGAAATCAGAAGTTGCTAAAACAGTCTTTTTTGATACCTTTACAAAAAAATTGCCTGCCATTTTTCATTAATGATCCAGAAATATTCTGAAAACATCCACTAAAGAACAAAATATGTATTATATTGATGACTAGGTATAGTAAAAGTACTGTATCTTCCTCAGTCCTCCTAACAGTTCTTGATACAATTGACACTTTGGGACGAATGGTTCTGTGCTGTGGGGGATCTTCCTGTGCAGTGTAGGACCACTTAAGTAGTATCCCTGACCTCTCTATTTAGTTGTCAGGAGCACCATGCACCCCCTGGGATAACCAAAAATTTTCTCTAGACATTGCCCTTTGTCCCTTGGTGGGGTGGGGGGAGGGTAAAATCACCCCCAGTTGAAAACCACTGCACTAAAGTTATGTGTGTGGGTATCGCATTTCCAGCCCCATCATGAGAGGATGAGGTGACCTATCTTGAGTACCAGGAATTTTTTCTCCTTGGTGCTACGTGGTGCCTATTAAGCAACCCACACCTGCAACTACTCATCCTATTACATCAACTCATTAGGAGATCTTCTTCCCAACAAACACACTCTTGGTTGAATAGACATCTTTTCCGAAATGTCATCCTCTGCTGGTAAACCAAAAAATGCACCTTCTGCAGAAGATTTTCATACGTGATTTGCAACTCCCAACACAATCCACTTCTCAATGGCTTATAGTGTATAATGTCAGTTTTTTCAAAAAAGAATAATCACCTGAAGGGCTGGTTGTTTGTCATTCCTCTTGGGAGATTTTAATCCACTAACTTGCTGCTGCTGTTGCTGCTGAAGGAGAAGCTGTCTGGCCACTTGAAGTGCCTGGAAGGAAAAATGGAAGAAACACGTTTGTGTGAGTACCCATGTTCGGGGATTCCTTCACATAAAGGATTCCAGGAAGTACAATTTAGGATGGGATCCTGACTTTCACATTTCCAGGCAAATGAAACAGCCAACAAAACTTCCCACCAGCCTAAGTTGGGAAACTTTCCACATTTGGTTTACGTTTTCTTAGATGGAGTCAATGTCATAGCCAGCTCCTTAGGCATCACAATCCACCCAAGCAGATGCTTTATTCCTGCCATCAATGTGACAGAAGTTGGACCACGAATGACTGGGACCCTGAGGAAGGAAGGCAGAGCAGCAAGGAAGGACCTGGACAAAAGACACAAATTTAGGAGACAACAATGGGGCTCTTTTTGGAGGGACCTTCATCCCCCAATATTTCTTGGGGGAACTTGAGAGCTCAAGTCAAAAGTTAAGACTTTGACCTCTTCTGAGTCCAAATAAAGAGGAGAAGCTAAATGGTGAAACACGCTATGGATAAAGGTATGTGAGAAGGAAGATCAAATAAGGTAAGATATACCGAGGGTGAACTGAAGAGACTGTGTAAGAAAAAAAAAAAAAAAAGTAGCAAATGTGACCTCTAGGTCAATTCAAAAGGTACAATCTGTACCTGTGAACAAAACTAATCATGCCTAATACAAAACAACTCTTTTAAGCTCGTAACATAGGTGGTTTTTATTTAAAGGCAGAAACTAAAGCAGTAATATGAACCGGGGATAAAGCAAAAGGTAAATAGAAGAGTCCTCCCAAGTGCAAAATACAGACTGACCAATCTTTTTTTAAAAGCTCAAGTAAAAAAAGAAAAAAAAAAGTGTCATCAAGAAACCCTCATGAGAACATCTACTGTCAAAAATAATAGCCACACCTTTCCAAAGAGGGCAGCAGGATCAGCAACAGAAGACTGAAGTTTGCAGACAGTGTGCTAGAAAATCACATGAGAAGTTAGGCTATTCGAGTTAATTTGGCTGAGAACCAAGAATGTTCATGTGCAAGACATGTCAAGAATGTTCATTAAATGATGTGCTTAGAGTTTAGAAACAGAATGGGATTTCTTGGGGATTACATCAATAATAATTTCTACATAGTAACTAATTATTTGTGCCTAAAAGAAGATGCACCGGTAGGTGTGGTCACCACAGCAAAAGGATCTGATACTAGAAGTCTTTGAAAGTGTGCATAATGGACTTAGGATGGTAGTGCGTTTCTCAAAGAGAAGTAAAGACTTCATTCGTATAAGAAAATAATGTACGTAGTTTCAAAAAATGTTTCAGTGACACCACGGAATGAGGGAAAGGCAGGATGTCCTGGAGGGCCCTGTGCACTGAACTCAGGGGGAAGGGAAAAGAGAGTGGTCAAGAAGATGGATCGTTCATGAACAGACACCTAGAAATGCCGAATCAGCAAGAGTAGTACTTCTAAAAGGACAACTTCACTAAACTGAGCTCATAACTGTACTACTGTAACAAAGAGTATTTTTTAGACATTTTATAAGGTTGAGCGGTGCCTTTGTGTCTAAAAGGCACAAAGGGAGGCAATGAAACAGATGCACAGATAAATGGGTGACAAAGGAAAGATCTTGGGAAAGATGGAACCTTCCCGTCCCACCTCCCTAGGACACCCATCCCCTTGTCCCAGGGAGGCCTTCTGCCTACTGAACTCACCACCAACAACCCTTCAGATGTAATGTACAGGCTATTTCATCTGTGAAGGGAGAGACATGTTCGAGAAAGCCTGCCTGGAAGAGCCTCCAGAAGAGAGGCTGTCTGAGAGGGGCATCTGGAAGCCAAGACGCCTGGGAGAGTTGCCCGAGACTCCAGCCTGCTGTCTCTGAGGAGGATTCACCATCACTGGACTCCGGGTTTCCTTGTCTCCTTGGAGACGCTCAGTACATGCGTAGGTGTAAAAGTGGGCAGAGTGAGGATTTCATTTATATCATATAAGAAAAATAGTCCCCTTTGCAAGGTGCCTGCAGGAGCAAAAGCCTCTCCTCCTACTATATATGTTCTCTTAACTATTTCACATGAGGTAGTCTTACAGCTTTTTAATGTAGAAAAGGGAACTGCTACATAGTCTAAGTGCTTGCTTCAGAGTTTCCCGAGTAATGAACGGATCAGCAAAGAAGGGTCCGGCTGTTACCTGGAAAGGCAGGCAGAGGAACTGTAGAGGACAAGGAAAAGAGTGCAGAGGAAGACACGGTAGGGAAGAGGAGAAAGGTTAGGGACATTCGAGACTAAGACAGAGCAAGCAAAGCAAAGCAAAATGACGCAAACTCCGTAGTCACAAATCTTTGTTAAAATTATTTACCATATTTCACCAAGTATTTGGAGAACAGGTATTCAGTTTTTAAATAACCAAGTCTCAGAGAATCTGTACAGTGAACTCCTCATTTTGGCAAAAGGGATGGTATCTAGTGTCTTTTTAAAACACACACACACACACACACACAACTATTCTTATGTTCTCATAAGTGTACTTGAGCAAAAGAAAGTATAAGACTCAAACCTAAGTTTTCAATGAATGTTTACTGAGCTGGCTCTATACATTTCAAAATTGGCTAGTGAAATCCTTGCAATTATTTTACTGGTTTTAAGGGGGAAAAAAAGTCATTTAGGTGTACAACATCTTTTTTTAGACCCAACGTGGAGCACATGAACTTAAATAATCATGTAATGAACTCCAGCTACCTTACAGCATTTCATACCGAGCCCTGCTAAAGACGATACTCAAAGACAGCAGCACAGGGAGAAAAGGCTTAGGAACTTGCAGGAACACAAGTGATATTTCAGTCAAACTACCAAAGAGAGAATACAAGATGGACATATGTGCAAACTGGCTTCCAAATTTTCTTCTCAAAATGAAAGCAAATATGCAAAATAACGTCAAATATCTGGGATGGAGAGGCAATACTAGTAGAAATTATTCACCTTGATCTGAATTGTTATGGATTGTGCCACAATAATTCCCTGGCCTTATCCTGATTATGGGAACAAAGTTGGAGCAAAGTATTACACCTATCCTCCCCAACCCCTAAATCAACTGAGGTCTCAACAAGCATATTAAAAGATAATTTATTAGAACTTATAAAGTGCTGTGAAATCAACCACCAAAGGGCATTTGCTTTTCCGATTTCCAGTGTATGTAAATCACTGAATCTAGATTTTAAATTGTCATAAAAAAGAAGAGAAATAAATCCTTAGTGTACAAGACCACACATTTGAGCATTATCATTATAATATGAGCTGGATTACATAACTTATAATATGTATCTCTGGTATTACTGCTTGTAGAAAGTCAAAAATGTTTATTGTCCTGTTCATTGTTGGTCGGTGGAAAATTTGGAATGACTGATGGGATCCCCTTTGGAAACTGCACCAGAGAACACTAGTTACCCATACATGATTACTTGATAGCCAGCCTCAGAGATATGTTCCAATACAACTGAAGAGTGAGGATGGACTTTTCTTATTTTTACAACCATGTCTCAATCCCATATGGAGAGAAGTTACATTATCCTGTTTGAAGATAAATGAGATCCTTTGGATACAGAATAAAAAGATGCATAGATATATGTGTTTGTGTGTGTATGAGGGAGAAGAAAAGAGGGTTAGTGAGGGGAGGGGAGAGAAAGAGAAAGAATATGAATAAATGAAAGAATTTCTCTTTTAAGAAGCAAGGATCAACTCTGACTCAAGTTCCAGACCAACTGCTAAGTAAATAACTTAAAAGGCCCCATCCCATCTCTGAAGACCTTTTACTATTGATGGTGGTTCCTGGGCTGGGTTGAGTCAACGCTTCCTTTATAAAAGATGTGACAATTGCTTGGCACTGACAACTTGGTGCTGTACTGAGTGCTAGGCTCAGGTTTCAAGATGCTCAGGATTCAAGGCTTCAGTTTGAACATGTCATAGAAAGGGGGTGACTGATAAAACCAGGCACTTAAAGCCCAGAGGCACACACTCACATCTATTTTCCTCCAATGGATAAAATAAATGGATCTGTGAGCTAACAGAGGAAAGGGCTGGAAGGTATGCATGTACTGTCTTCATCTGTGGACAGAGCCTCCCTCTCTGCCTTGGCTACCATCTATGCCCCCGTCGGTACAAGGGGTCAAAGTTGCCTTATGATCAACACTCCATGGGCCACAAGCAGCTTGGAGTACTCAGAGTCAGGGAGTGGGTACTTCGTTGCTAGTTTGGCAGGCCATGCTCTTATGCTAACTGGGGCCTGGGCATTTCTGACACACCTTCAATTCTACTGGTTCAAAATTATGTCATTCTCTCGAGGGCCTTCACTTTCTTAGTAAGTGCCATCTGTTATTTACAAATTATACTTATACATAAGCATCTTTACAACTTTTGAGCTATTTATAGCTGAAGTTCAGAGCAGGTGTTTATACTTTAGGGGCTAGGTATCCCCATGTTTAGCATGCTTATTAAGGTAGCCAATGTTCAAAAACATGTTTACTGTATTTTAAGAAACAGCAATAAGTTTATATAAAATATGATTTGAATAAGCATGCACATATACATAAAGCAAACTGGGAGAAGGAGAAAACCTTCATGCAAGTTTTTACACAACACTTGGTGATGAGGCCTGAGATAAGCACCGATATTTGGAGGTCCTCAAAAAAAGGACTAACCCCCATGTTTTAGGTCCCAGGTCAGCAACCTATAGCCCATGGACCAAATCCCCCTGATCAGCTGTTAGTGTTCAGCCCATGAGATGAGAATGGTTTTTATGTATTTAAATAGTTGGGGAAATAATAAAAGGAAGAATATTTTGTGACATGTGAAAAGTATATGGAATTCGATTTTCAGTATCCACAAATAAAGTTTTATTGGAACACAGTCATGTTTGTTTCATTACATACTGTCTATGGCTGCTTTTGTATCACAAAGCAGAGTTAAGTACTTTCAACACAGACCGTATGGTCCACAGAGCCTAAAATATTTCCTATCTGGCCCTGTACAGGGAAAGTTTGCCAAGCCATGCCTTGGGTTGCTATCTGTATTCTGAGATTCCCCGAAGATGCCACTGGACACAATTTTATAAAAACAAGGCTTGCCCTCAGTTGCCCAAAATTAGCTTAGAAGGTAGCTGACGTGCATGGACCTTACTAATGCACTGTTCTTAAAGCTCAAAGTCCTATTTGATTTTCCAGAAAGAACTGGGACGTGAAAACAAAATACATCAGTGTGCTTCTGCAACTATTTAAAACGAGTTGCCAACTTTGAATATGTGTTTCTTCTCACAGATAATTTACACCAGTTCAGAGTGAATCTCCTCAATTGGGTGTGAGGTCCCGAACACCATCAGAATGAAGACAGCATGCACTATTGGCCAGTGGAGAAAAGTCAGTTATTTCCTGTCTGCCCTGACAAGTTGTCCCACTTCCAGCTTCAAAGGCTGCTCTGAGTCAGCCACCCTTCCTCTAATTTCTTTTCCTAGACTCTCCCCACCCCTCAAGATCAAACCTGTTTCTCAGATAATTTCCCAGGCTAATCAACAGTCACTGTGTGTATGGGGGTGGGAGGAAAAGCTAGCAATAAAATGCAGCATGGGAAGCTTAGGAGGAAAGAAATTATGTTCTCTTCATTTCTCAACCTCTTGATGCGCCTCAGAGTACCTCTAGAGAGCTTCTCTCCCCCCCATAAAATAATCTGCTATCTTGGTGCGACCCAGCAACTAACTACCATCTTAATAAGAGTGCTCATCATTTAACACAATCTAAGGATCCCACTGTAGCCAGACCTGGGACTGAGTATGCAGAGAAATTCCATCACGTCCTCCCTTTATTTTTTATTTATTTATTTATTTTTTAACGATTTTATTTATTTGACAGAGAGAGATAGTGAGAGCAGGAACACAAGCAGGGGGTGCAGAGGCAGAGGGAGAGGGAGAAGCAGACTTCCCGTGGAGCGGGGAGCCTGATGCGGGGCTCGATCCCAGGACCCTGGGATCATGACCTGAGCCAAAGGCAGACGCTTAACGACTGAGCCACCCAGGCGCCCCTCACCTCCTCCCTTTAGACATAGTAATCACTCCAGGGCAGGATGGAAAGAACATTTGTGGGTCACTTAAAAAAGAAAGGACAGTGGCTGATAGGACTAGATGTGTAGATGTATTCACACAGAATCAACAGCACTCCAAGGCAAGTTCTCCAATAGGAATGCCAAATGTGGGAAAAGTGATTTACAAATGGAGCACTTGGTTATCACAGGAAAATGGAAAAGTAAGCTAATCTCATAGAGGGATTTGCCCCAAGGAAAGATTCTGATTGATTGTGTAAATATTAGATATAAAAAGAAAGCACTGTAACAGATCATGTTAATAGCGTCATAAGTAAAAAACAAAAAGAAAAACCACTTCCCCCATTAAAATTTTAATATATGGGGGCAACAACCATCAAAAAATCATCAGAGAGCCTTTAACAGTCTCTTTGCACCAGTTACTGTTTGATCTATTTGATGAGAATCCAAATAAGGGTATAGACTCTGAACATTCATCGGTAGTTGATTCACTTGACTCGACAGTCCTGCTCCCCCG